>NW_004955443.1:2229944-2254054 GCF_000276665.1 Chinchilla lanigera | reverse complement strand
TGTCCCTGGATCCTCCTTTCTCTCTCTGCTTCCTGGTTTACATGAAGTAAGTAGCCATCTTTTGCCATTCCTTTCTGCTGTGCTATTTCTGCCTTGGGCCAACCAAGTGTAGACTGAATCCTCTTGGAAACTTGAGCCAAAATAAACTTCTATATATTTAAATTGCACGTATTGGCTATTGTGTCTCAGCAATGGAAGGCAACTAACGCAGATTTCAGAATGATGAGTGGGGGTTATTGCTGTGACTGTATCTGATCATGTGGTTTACAAGATCTTAGACCTGGTTTGAGGAGAGGTCTAGTAAGTTTGGGCATGCCAGCTAGAGGAACCGTAGAATGTGGTAAGACCATCCTGATATGTGATTTTGATTGGAGCTCTAAAGATCAGAATGCTAAGAGAAAGGCAGATAGTAAAGTCCAGGCTCATCAAGCTTCAGGTGGAAATGAGGATTATTTTGGAAACTACACTAGAAGCCACTTAATTTTAATTCTGGTGAAGAGTTTGTTTACATTTTTTCCATGTCCTAAGAGTTGATATGAGGCTGAATTTAAAAGTGGAGGATTAGGGGGCTGGGGATTTAGCTCAGTGGCAAAAGCGCCTGCCTGGCAAACGCAAGGTCGTGAGTTCGGTTCCCAGTACCGGAGAAAAACCAAAAAAAAAAGTGGAGGATTAATTGATCTGGTGGAAGAAATTTCAAGATAGCCCATGTTCAGGCTGTTACATGGGCACTACTGGTTGCTTTTTGCCAGATTTACAATAAGAGTCAGACAAAAAAGGCAGAGTTGAATGATTTGGAAGACTTACAGCTTGGCTAGAAAAGAAGTACCTAGATAGGTGTCATGAGAACATAGTTGCTAAAAACATGAAAATTATAAGTAAAAACCAAGTAGTTTGAATCAAAATAATAGGAAAGACAGCTTAAAGGCATCTCAGGAATAGGCCCGACTCCACACTTTGTACGCTCAAAGGTGTAAAAGGCTAAATGCCTTTGAAAGACATTGTTACGGGAAGAAAGTCCTAGGGCACCTGGTTCATTCATGGCCTCCTAGGGAACTGCTTCCTGAAGGTCAGGCAAGTAGACACTCAGAGGTGGCTACTGCCATGATCCAAGGAGGAGAAACTACTTGTCAAGCTTGCAGCATACCTCGGCGCATACACTTGGTCCTGGTTTTCGAGCATGCAGAGTGGAAATATAACAGGACAATGAAAGTTTCCAATCAGATTTCATAGGAAGACCTGGAAGGCTGGAAAGGGTGTTCCTAAGAGGTCAGTGTGTGAAGCTGTGAGGGTGAAGCTGAAAGTGAAAATGGTGGCTCATGAGAGGAGGGATCCCGGGAGTATGAAATGTATGCTAAGGAAAGCTGAAGGTGGTAAGACGACCTGCCTAAAAGGGAGTCAATGAGGGGTGCAGCCAGACATGCCGCCAAGGCAGGGCTGCCCTTTGGAGTTCACATTTCACCATCATGCTGTAAGATTTAACATTTTCTTTGATGAATTTCAGGTTTGCTTGGGCCCAATTTTTTCTGTCCTGTATTCTTCCCTTTTGGAATGGGAATGTTTACCCTGTGCCATTTTATGTTGGAAGTACACAGTTTTATGTTTTTGTTTTTTACCAAGGCTCAATAACAGCTAAGCATTTGTCTTGTGTCTCAGACAAGACACTGGATTTGTACTTTTCAACAATACTGGAACTATGGTGTTAAGACTTTGGTGACTCAGACATCATTGTGTAATGAGATGTATCCTGAATGCATTTTGCATAATGAGACAAAGATGAATCTTTAGCAGCCATGAGAAGAATAGTATGATTTAGATATAAAATGACCCCAACATTCCTATTTTTGAGAGGTGGGGATTTTTAAAAGTGACTGGGTCCTGGGGACACTATATTTATCAGTTTATGGCTGAATGTGTTCAGAGGTTGGGCCTTGGTGGAAGTCGGTCACTGAGGGTGTGAGCTGGAAAGGTGTATTTTGTCCTCAATGCCTCCTTTCTCTCTTTGCTTTCTGGATGCTATGGAGTAAGCAGCCTACCTCTGCCATCCCAATTCTTCTGTGCCACTTCTGTCTTGGAGCCAATCTACCATGAACTATATCCTCTGAATACTGTGATGTAAAATAAATTTAACTTGTGCACATCAGATAAGGTGCTTCAATGAAAGAAAAGTGACCACAAGTAATGAATTGTTGTACAAAACTATGTATATATACACACATATATATATACTATGTCTGTAAATAACAAAATTTTTATAATTCATATACCTTCGCTGTGCCTTTTCCTGGCATGCCACTTTTGTTGTGACAGAACTATTGATAAGCTTTTTCGTACAAATCAGTGTATGTTTCAGTCAAATAAAATGATCAATAAAACACTGGGAAAAGTCTTATTTGGGAAAGTCTCAGAACTTTCAGAGAAAATTTTCTCTTGCTACAACTCTGTCCTGCTTCTCTTAAAGTGCCTTCCTTTTAATGCTTAATGTGGTTGTAATTATGAATAAAGTATATAAAAGGAAAAAGTTAATTAAAAATGAAGGAATCTCTCTCAAGTGTGGTTCATTCTGAATTCTGAATTTTACTCTTCAGTTGTTTTGAACAGACAGCTTTCACAATATTGCCACACTCATAGTACCAGTAGTCAAATTAATAAGGGCAAGTAAAGGTTATATAGTACATATTTTCTGTGAAAAATCTTTAAAATATTAATGAATAATTTAAAAATTTCTGCAACAGATTTTCATAAGTAAAAAGTGATTATTTTACTTCATAATGTGTTGTTACTTTTGGATGAACATAATCATACCTATGCTGTTTCTTTCTATTATAGCCTTAATATTAATGGTGTGGCTTGATGAGTATATTTCTACATATTTTTTATTTTATGAAAATAGAAACTGATCATTCTTCCAAAGTTAATCACTAACAAAAAATAGAATAAAATATTTGTTGTATGTCTTAGGTAGGTAATTCAAACTTAACACAAGAGTTGTAGAACATATTTGTGAATAATCAAATACTTTGATGGAGAAAAATTTTCATATGTTTCCTCTGCACATATAAATTCACCAAGAAACCATTTCTGTGGTATATTAAACCAGATTTAGTTCTTCATTTACTAGAGACTATATAAAGAGAAAACAAAAATTTGATTAAAGGATGTATCTTAAGTTTGTGAAGTGCTTCATTTGAGTCAGGCATTACTTTAGTATTTTTAAGGGTATTAAACAAAAAGTAGAATAAAAGTAGACTGAAGTGAAGCTACTGAAAATAATGTTCTTTCTGTCACCATCAAAAATGCAGGCTCACGAAGGCAGCGCTGTGGCTCTTGGCTCCAAGAACACACTGCCTTTGAGAGGCAGCTAGGAACCAAGAAGCCACCTCCAGAATGTTGTACTCAGAGCCGTGCTACTGATCACCAGCAGAAAGATGTTTTTTAAAAAATCTTTGCTTAACTCTTGTTTCACTTAGATTGTTTCATATTTTAAATTTCACCATTAGTCACCAGTTGGCAAAGTTAATCCAGGATCTTACCTCCAAGGAAACCTGGGAAATGTAGTTTTAACACAGTAGAAGGAGGTAAATTCTATTTATTCACTTAATTTATTTATTCCTAAATTCTTATAGAAACTCATTCCATTCAGTGATTCCTCTCCTAGTTATCTCTCTGAAAGTGACATCATAATACAGTGATATATGTGTACTCTTTTGTTTAGCAGCAAATCTCAAAAGAGCTAAACCTTGGAAGTGACTTGTATGTCCATCAACAGCTGAATGGATGAAGAAGATGTGGTATTTGTATGCAGTAGGGTTCTACTCTGCTGTTAAATTGGTTTTTTTAAAGATTGGATCAAAAAAGAGGGCTGAAGAAACCTATATGTCTTCCCCACATCTATTCATAAATTGGAGCAAATACTATTTTTTTTTTTTTTTTTCTGGTACTGGGAATCAAACTCACGACCTCACACTTGCTAGGCAGGCACTGTGCCGCTGAGCTAAACCCCCAGCCCCGCAAATGCTATTTTTGTTAAAGAAAAATTCAATGGCCCTGGAAAATAAAAGTAGTTCATAAAAGGACAGATAGTTTGGAAAAGTTCTAGGGAATACATGATCCTTAGAATCATGACATAAGTAAACAACATTGAAGAAAACTCACCACAATTCAAAATATATACAAAAATAAATTGCTATGGCACTTGTTATAATTTCATGAGCATCCAAAATAAGAGTAAAAAAAAAAAAAAAGTCAGAGAGAAGATCTAAAACCAATCAGCAGAATAATTTAATTATACACATTAGCCTGCACTTAAATTTACTACAATAGCATAGCTTTCTAAAGTGCAGGGAGGCAGTAAATGGTATGGAGAATAGAGCTTCTAGAAACCTTAAGCTTGCAAGATAGTCAATAGTTGATATTCTAAGATTAAAAGCCTACTTATTTTGGAAATTATAGAGCACTTAACTAGGCTTCTGTGTATGTAAAAGAAGCCTTTGAAATAACCCTTTGCTTATACCAAAAAAAGGGTATCAATTCCTCTACTCCTCCTCCATCACCTCAATAGAGGGATGAAGGCTCCTTTGAGAGATCAACTGACACTGCTGCAATGAAAACCCACTTTACATATCTACACTAATCAGCCTGAAATTCTTTCATTAATATTATTAATTCATGTGGCATTTGACTATAATTAACAGGCCTAAAATGGACCAAAATAAGTTAACAACTAAATATGGGAGAAATAGAAATGCATCAAAGAAAATTATAAGTACTAGAAATTCTCAGAGAATTTTCAGAAGTTTTAAACATAGAAAAAAATAGTAAAATTTTGTTGTAAAACAGAATAAAATATTAAGCAGTACAATATGTTTATACTTTAAATTATAAAGAAAATATAAAGTACATATACTTATTAGGCTGATTTTGGCTTAAAATTAAATGTATAATATGACCCTAATTAGAAAAGATCTATCTAAAGGAGATTTTGGAAACCTAATCATAAGAAAAGAAAAAATGTTCACACTGCTTGTTTTGTTGCTTTTGTTTATTGCTATTGTTTTGTGTTTTGTTCTGAGGTTATAGATTCCCTGAAAATATTTCTTAGATTGAAAGAACCTATCAAATTCTGAGGAAATTGCTTCATTCTTTCCTTTAGCTTTCACTTATTGACAAACTGGTACAATTATAGAGATTTTAAGAAAAAAACGTTTAAAAGCTTCAAAAGGGCAGGAAAGTCATAACTTAAAAGAAATAAATAAAACCTTTCTATCAAAATTCTTTTTTTACAACACTAAATATTTGAAATAAAATGATCACCTTTCATTTCTGAATGACATTTGCTTTTCAATTCAGAATTGCATATACATTATTACTTTAAGTATGAAAGATAAAATATAGTTATTTCCATTCAGAAGTACAGGCAACTATTAAGGATTTATTTTTTAGTTCATAGTTTGGAGAGTTTTGAAAGAATTCTTTAAGAATGAAAGGCAACATTTTATAGAATTAAATAATAATGGATATGAATTATAGAACTCAATAGCTATAAAATAAAGCAATATCAAATTCAGAATTATTTACATGCATAGCAGTAAACATCAAAGTATGAATTACAATTTATTTTAGAAGAGATAATTAAAAAATACAATTCAAACTGATTAATGATATGTTATGACTAAATATAGTTTGTAGCCAGAATATAATAATCATTCAATCAATTATCTTTATTGAATAAAGTTTAGAAAGGCACATGCTTATACGAATAGAAATACACATATACACACATATGTGTATATGTACTACAGGTATTGAAAGGATATAACTGCAACAGTCCTAAATGCATCATAAATACTTACATGTATACTGCATAAAACAGGAATTGATGAATAAATTGATGTATTTTCAGAGGCTTAGCAATCCATTACTTAGAGTAGGCACTTGATAGGTATGCTTAAAGTGGCCAGACAAAATGATTATAATCAATAATTTCCATGCAGCATAGATAAAATTAAGTGAAAGAATTACAATAGCAAATTACAGAAACATATTTATGGAAAACCTAGAAACAATACTGATAATTATATAATGTGTATATAAATTCTGGCACTTGAAAGTACATACACAACAGAAATAAATTTAGACTTTTGTATGTTGTGTTAGATGTCTCTATAAGATGTAAGTTCTTTTCAAATTAATTTTAAACACTAAACCTTAATATAAAAGGCATCAGTAGCAGAATGTATAAAAAACTAAAGAGTTTTTAAATGGTATTATCTTGAAAACTAAAAATCCACCAAATAAATAACTTTATATAGAATGGCTCCCAAAGGTAACAAAAGATGCACCTGTGAATTTAAATGAAATTGGGCATTTTTTCTACAATCTAGAGTAGCCAAAAATATTTTGAAGTTTGCTAATACTCTTTGCTGGTGAAGTCACAAAAGAAAAGGAGAGTTTAGCAGGGAGCTTCCAGGTAATTAAGTCACATGTCGTGCTAAGGTTGGGAAGTGGGATAACATAACAGAAAGCGTGTCAGACAGCACACATGTACAGATCAGAAGAATGTTGGGGTGAGGCTAGACATACTTAGAATTATGAAAACTGACACTGCTCAGCATATACATGAAGAGACTAAGTGAGGACAGTAATATATTTGGTAGAATTTTTCTATTTTATTTTAAAGAGAATAAAATTTAACAGAAAAATTTCTTACACAAAACAAGGAAATATTCTGAGTAGTTAATGTAGTTCCAGAAAAAAATGGTAAATCAATGAAACACGGGAGAAAATAACTTTTCTTTTCCAGATGCTACCAATATGGCAGAACTAGAAACATGAGAAGTGAAAAGCTGACCTGAAAGTAAACGGGAGAATGTAAGACTGCACGTGAAAAAGTGCTCTGTGCCAAGGAAGGTAACATGATAACAGCACTCTGGGTGTTCAGAAGCACTGAGGTGATGTGAAGCTCCGGGACTGGTTCATGAAATGCAGCCCCATAGAAATATTAAACATTTAGGCTGAGAATTGAGAAATATATTTAAAATACATGCAAATGATAATATACACACAAATATAAATACATCCCATTTCTGTAAACTTATTCTATTAGGAAAAATTTTCCTAACAAGGATCTAATTTACAAAAATTAATGGAGAAAGGAGAAAGAGAGAGAGATTGCTTTTCAGAGAATAAATTCCAATTATAGCATAAATATCTGTGTCACTAACTCACAACTTGGTGGATCGTGGGTGTCAGCCGTCTTCTCCACATCATCTATCACTTAATGCACACAGTCAACCCCTGACACCACCATTTGTCAGCAGGGAGACTCCCATAAACAGTTCCAGCTATTTGGTCTCCACTTTTTTCTGTGTGTTATCTCCATACTTTTATGGCAACTGGAAGGTATTTGAAGTCACATTTTCTTCCAAATATTTTGTACACTATTCTCATAAACATTAAATGCTGCTATCATTATATTGGCTTATAAATAATATGTTTAACTTATAATTAATAATATATCTCTAAATATATATATAAACTCACTAAAGGTCAATTGCAAAGGTGGGAAATGCAGAGGTGTTTCACAGAAATGCATCTTTCTTTCTAAAAGCAAGAAAAGGCAATGTCTTATCAAGCAGAGTGAAGAGCATTATTTGAGCAATCAGCTTGCTGAATATTTCATTAGTCTTTTATAACAAGCTTTAATACTTGACCGGAGATCTGAACAGGTCAGATGAAACAGCACTTACAGTTGAGCTATGAGACCAGGCAACCTATTTGCTGGCGTTTTGTTGTGATTGTTTGGGAGGGGAGAGAGAGGAGCAGAGGGAGACCTGTGCTGCAGAGAAGCAGAATCTGGTGTGAAGGAACTAAGAGTCTCTCCTTGACCAAAATCCAGCCAGAGTCCTCTGAGACTTCTTTGCCACCGGGCTCCTATTTTGACTTATAAAGAGTTGAACAAACCCCAACAAAAGTTCTGACAGGAAAAGGCGACATCCCTGAGATGACACAACCTTTCTTAAAGTACTTTATCTAGGCTATCAAAGCAACTTACTACTGATTCCAGCTAATCCTTGAGTAAAGACCTCAATCTACAGACACTGTGGAAAGACAAAAGTTCGACCGTGGAGAACTGTAGGGAACAGAACTGTGCTAACTGCACTCACTGTTTAAGCCTTCCTAACTTTTTAATTCCCTAATTATAAGCCCCTCCTTAGCTCCGCCTCTATTCCCTCATCCTCTCTTTGAAATTCCCAGTTGCTTCTGTAAAAATTGAAATGAGGCTCACTTCACTCCAGACTCCTTCCTTTCATATAGGAGTTATTACTGATTAAAATCTGCTCTTACTGTTTTAACTAGTGTCTGGCTTGGTCTATCTTTGATAGATAAGGCAAAGCAAGGGCAAAAGTTAGGTTTTTTAATACAAAGAGCAGGAGTCCAATCTAGTGTCTTTGAAGGTCTCACAGACTGTCAAATGCATGAACATGTCTCCAAAACGACGGGAGACTTTTCCGCCTGTGCACTGATATGAGGAATCTGACCCTTAAGTTGACAATCTAAAATTCACCAGCAGTGAACCCTACCCTTGCTCAATGCCAAGAAAAAGCAAAATAAATTTTAAAAACATTTTCAAGAAGATAAATTTATTTTGTCATCTCTCAAAGCTCTTCAAAACCCTGTCATATTTTTAAGGAATCAAATATTTTGAAAAGATTAACCTGATATCATTATTGCTTAACATTGATGCAGGAAAAAAGAAAAAGAATACATGATCATTCCTAGAACTCACCCTTTAATTTCTAGGATTTAATCAGTTGGTCTGTTAGTTTTTGCATGCTAAGAAAACTTTCTTCTTGTTACTCTTCATCTGAGAGAAGTACAGAGTTTGTATTTCTTTTTGTAAAATATCTGGGAGCTTATGATTTTTTTCTCTTCCACTATCTTAAAACAGTGAAAAAAGAATTGTCCTCCAGTGTGTAATTTTTAACTCTCCACAGTCTGGCAAAGAAGAAAAAAAGAAAGACTTGAAAAATGTGTTTATATTCCTTGCATCTAATGATTTCTAATTCTCTTATTTATTAGTTTTCTGAAAAAGGAATCTTGAACATTACAACAAGTTCCACATATTTGGTAACATAAAATATTTTTAATAATGTGTACATTTTCATTTAGTAATTTTATTTATCATTCATGAAGACAAATCTTGTACAAGTTCTAGTTAAAGTGACAACTGTTATGTTCTTTTGCACAAAAATAAGAGAAATAAAGTTATTAGAATCAAATTTTATTTTATTTTATTTTGTTTGTTTTTTTTCCCAGTACCGGGAATTGAACTCACAACCTTGTGCTTGCCAGGCAGGCGCTGCATGGCTGTGCTAAATCCCCAGCCCCTAGAATCAAATTTTAAACACTCATTCAGGGCTGCAGGCCTGCAGCAAAAGGCCTGCCTGGCAAGTGTAAGGTCCTAAGTCAGATTCTTGATACCAAAAGAAAAAGAAGTACTCATCCAACACCATTAGTATTTTGGAAAGATACAAAATGTATTTAACCTGATTCAGTTTGCAGTTTAGGTACAGAAATAACATGTGGCAAAATGCACAGGAAACCATGATACTATGTGATGAATCACTGGTATCAAATGAGATTATAGGAAAATGTTATTCGGGCTTTCATGGAGAATCAGAACCTGAATAAAGAACTACACTGAGTTTATGTACAGGAAACATAAACACCTGCATTAAAAACAGCAATTGATCCCTTCTGTGAAAAAAGAATGTTTGAATTCCTAAATATTTGTTTTGTGTTTTTTATTATGTATTTGCATATATTTATAGAGTTCACTGCAGAGAGTTCATAAAGTGTAGAGTGATCAAAACAGGGTAGATCACATTTCCATCTCCTGCAACATATACTTCAATTTTGATTAAAATATAATTGTACATATTTCAGGAATATAGTGTGATTTTTCTATAAATATGTACTGATCAAATAAGGGTAATTAATATATCCACCTATCATTTTTCCTGTAAGGAGCCTTTCCAGATCATCACAAAGGTATCATGAATGAGTAGGAGCTGCAGTCTTTCCACCGTCCTGCAGAGCGCTGGAACCTATAAACTGTACCTGTGTTCTGGCGCTCATTCTCCCCCTTACCTCCATCACCCCTCTCCAAACCTCCCTGGCCTCTAGTATCGCTATTCTCCATCCCAGCCAGCTTTCCTTAATAGCCATATAAGAGAGAGAAGTAGGCATTTCTTCTTATGTCCGACTTAATTCACTTTTCTCCTCTTCCATTTTTTTTCTGTAAATAATAAGCTATTGTTTTCCCGTAGTTGAATCATATTTAATCACACATAAGCACCACAGTTTCATTAATCATTCATCCATGAATGGGCATTTAGTTTAATTTGTATTCATGCGGATTTAGGCTTAGGTGTAAGATTCGAAGCGAATCGTAGTGTTGACTCAGTTTGACCGCAGCGGTTGCTGCTTTATAATTTGTACAGGACAGAAACAGGAGGCTTATTCTAGTGATTCAATACAAAGTAGGCAAGGTGGAGGGGGCTGAATTCGGGTAGCAATATGCAAGTTAAAGTACCTTATAGTTACCGCTGTGCGAAATGGTAAAGGCCCAAATTAAAGTGCTAGCAGCAATAAATGTGGCAGAAGTTTGTCAGAACTAAGATATTTCCTGGATATAAATGGCAACCTTCATTATGGAAAAATTTGTAATCTGGAACTAGTTAGAGTCAAATTAGCTTCAGTGAGTTTTCCTCATTTCTATGTGTCAGAAAGTATTCGGAAAACGGAAACAAGATTTTTTGTAGCACCTCTTTTATCAAGCCAGAAAATAAGAGAATCTATAGGAGATAAGACAACCATTTCTAAAGAGTTAACAATTACAGTGGGTCATAGTGCCTGGCACCTCATAGACAGTAAGTAGATGCTGAGCATGATATATACAAATATGTAGGGATCAGAAATCATTACATGCATCAAGTGGCAACACCAGTATACTGGCCATTTGATGGTATATACATAAAAGATTTATGATTTGCATTAGATACTGAGTATAATTAATGCATGCCAATATAGAAATTCATCAAGAATGATGAGCTTATACTAGAAGGTTATTAGTATTTGAATACGGTAAGCTTTGATTAAAATTCTGTGCCCCTTCCCTCAAAACTGTAACACAGTGATAGCAAGAGTTGGGTTTTTATTAACATAATAGTCGAAGAATTCAATTATTCAAGCTTACAAGGATAATAGTTAGTTTAGTCATGTTCTAAATTCTCCCTTACATGACATAGTGATATATCTCACTATTTGAAAGTTAAAGAATTATGAAAACTAAAGCTTACAGAGTGTCTACTATGTTGCTTTACTGCACTAGACAGTTAACATGTATGATCAAATTGAGTTTTTCAATAATTCTGAAGACTAGATGCTAATTAACATAGTTCTAATTCACAAATATCAGTCAGCTATTCTTTGGCAATATAACACAATGAACTGTGTATGTCTTGTTTTGAAAGATAAAACCACTAACAGTTATCATAATCTATGAATTTCCATATGGATTTCAGTATTCATAGCATAATTCATATACACAAGCAATGTCATTTCCAAAACACAGTGTATCAGTCTTGAGAAGTTCCATTTTTTCTGCAAAACAAAACACAGTAGAATTGGTCAACCATTCTTTTTCTCCCTTGTGTTCCTTGTACAGCAAAGGTCAGCGAAGGAATGCTGCACATTGTAGTCACTGGGAGACCTTGGCTGACAAAGATTCCATCTCAACATGTTCCCAAGGTCATTATGGCAAAGGGAGTGAAATAGGATGAGCCACGCACTGAATTTTAAAGCTTCCATCCAGAAAAAAAAAAAAAAAACCAACATATTCCATTTATCCAAAGGCATTCACACAGCCACATCAAACTTGGAAGGAAGAGAGCTAAATGTATGTGAAGAGCTTTAATGAACAGCCTAGAGATGTGCGAATAATTTCCCAGCTGAACTGAAAATGGTCTCCATAGGAAAGTGGCTAAGATTCACTTGCCGCGCCCTAATATGTTATAATATTTTTATATTTTATAACATTTCAAAGCACTATATTTCATTCAAAAGCTAGGTTTCTATGTTTTGTGGCTAACAACACAGTAGTAAACATTTTGTAATCAATGTGAGCAATACTCTGGACTTGCCTCTTTTCTAAAAATTTTAATATTTTCCTTGTTAAAAAGATGAAGATGAATTAGACTTTTTTTAATCTAGTATTTTTTAAACTTAAAATATCCTCAAAATGAGCAAAAATTGCAAAGTAGTTGAATTATGTATTAAAAACAAATCCTAAAAATGATATGTTGAGATATTTTTTATGGCTAACTAAATAAATAATCCCCAAATGGCATTAAGATCGTTAAATTTTACAAAAAAAGATTTTAAATGGTTCGATAAATGCTTTTCCAAGTGTAGTAGGATTGTAAGCCACCAAAGGTTGTATGTGACCTCATTTTCTCAACAACCAGAAGTCTCTAAATGCCCGGAGCTTTCCAGAAATCTGAGGGGAGGAGTTAGTCCAATCAACATGCATACATTACTGTAAATTTTATACCTTTGTAGCTTTCAGATTCACTGTACCTTCTCAGCTTTTGCACTTTCAAAATTTTGGGACACAAATTTTGTAACAGTACATAATCTTAAAATTTGTAAGAAATATGAAGAAATTCAAACTTTTTCACAGAAAAGAGTAAAAGTTTTGGACAGACAAAGTGACTATCATTTTTGAGACACAAAAAGTCTTTCTCTAGGTCACTGGGAAAGAAAGTTAGCTAAATGAATTATTTGAGAAACTGAAAGAAAGCTTTGCTGATTATGTCTCCTCATAGTCTTATATTGTTTGAAAAGACAAAATATTAATGCACTCCAAACAGATTTATTTATGCATGGTACTTATAGGACAACTAATAATATGAAGAGAAAGAGAATTAATGTGTTGTATACAAAACTGTAAGCGTGATTGGAAGGTAGATAAGGAGAGAGATACACAGATAAATACGGAAAGAATGGATATAGGCAAGCAAATTAATAGACACAGGTGCACACATACTCATACTCATAAATGCATCTCAGTACTCAGGAAGCTGAAGCAGGAGAACTGCTGCAAGTTCAAGGCCAACCTGGGCTATGTAGTGAGTTTAAGGCCAGCCTAAACTACATAGTGAGACCCTGTCTCAAAAAAATAAAACAAAAAATGTGAGTACCACATGTTAGGATTAGGGATTCCCATTTCCTTTTCTTGCAGATTTCAAATTTTAATCTGTTAAGTGAATTTGTGGACCAAATTTTAAAGGAACTTTTTCTGTATTCAGTTCTTACATAAGGTGTTGGTAAACAAACTCAGAAAATGGATTGCTAGCAATGTTTTAATATTTATCAAATAACTGGCCATTTCCTGTAGAAAGTTAAAACTTAGGTTAGGACAGCTTGTGCAAAATTGTGTGATACGCCATATAGTCTTTGCTTCCAAGGTTTGGGTTGGGGTCACAAGGGATTCAGAGCCTGACAGAATTGTCAGCTTTATTATGACATAATCAGAAGGTGCGGGGCAAGGATCACTCACAATAATTGTGTTCCTTTTGCTCTGTTACACAGTGTTATTCATGGTTAAACTGATAACACAATCCTAGAAATCCTTGAAATGCATTGGCTAGATTTATGCTGAAATGATTCAGTTCTTGCATTAGTAACAATTGAGCTTTCTTTGTTTGTTTCCTAAATATAGGATTAATGTAAAATTGCAAAGGGCAGTCTAGTGATTAGATTTCCCATTTGTACTTTATTTTCTGGAATACTTTTTCTTGTTATTTGTTTAAGAAGATTTAAAAATCATTGCACTTTGGTCAGAAAAATAATAAATATATCATAATGTTCACAAAGAAAAACTCTTGGTGAACTACTTTGATAGTCTGCTTTTCATTATTGCAAGAAGTATGTGAGATAATCAACTTTTATAAAGAAAAGTTTATTTTTGGTTCGTTTCAGAGGTTTCAGTCCATGGTTTGCTGGCTCCAATGTCTTGGGCTGTGGCAAGGTGGCAGATCGTAATAAAGAGTACACAGAGGAGTAAGGTGTTTACCATCAGGCTGGGCAGTGCAAATAAAGAGGGGAACGAAGGGACTGATCCACTATCCTCTTCAAGGGCAGGATCTCAAGACCTGAATACCTTGCACTAGGCCCCCCTCTTGAAGTTTTCACTGCATCCCAACAGCACCATGTTGGCGACTAAGGCTTTACCTCAGGAGCCTTTGAGTTACATTCTCAATCCAAACTCCCACAGATGTTTTCCAGCTCTGCTTTAAAATTCTTGTTTATTTAATGACCACAGCTGACTTATTGTAAAGATCAAATAACACGAGTTGTTAAGACATCTAAGTATTCTTTTTCTTCCTCTTCATCAAAGTCCCTATTTTATGGTTAATCCATCATTAACTCATTCCACGGATGTTTTTCTTTAGTCACATACCAAATTCTAAGTACTACGTAGGTACTGGGAAGTCCTCATGTAGTAAAGTGCATGGAAACAACGTATATCCTAATGACTCAACAACACTTCACTGGAAAAAAATAGTGATTCTTTAACTTTTGCCCTATGCTTATGAGAACTAGTTTTTGAAGGGAAAACCCTAATAAGTAACTTTCTGCTCTTCCAAGAAACCAAGTTCTCAGTTCACCTTCTGCCTTTCAGGACTTCATAGACACAGATTGACTTTAATGTTGAATAATGCCTAAGCATTCAATGGAATTATTGTGAAAAAGTACATTGGAAAGGAAATTTTCTGTTTCTCCACTTTTTTCATTTTATGGTCTAATACAACCAGTTCTCAATTGGTTATTAGTGTTGGGTAGCTGCTGACCTACTGTGAGTCTTTTTAAATCAGGAAGATCATTTTTATACCTGTGAGTCAAACAACAAAATGTAATTCATTGCTGTATTAAAGGTGGGTTTTAAAACTCTGCAGCCAATGTGTCCCTAATTTCAAGACTAGATTCTGAAATAATAAACCAGAGACCTATCGTTCCCGAATGACAGTCTGAGGCCTGAAGCTGCACAAAGGGCCTCACCTCTGTTCTTGTTCTTTACCTCTCCTTTAACTCCAATGCCATAGGCTGCTGATGTTGTGACGTAACTGTGTTTTGAATAAGATAATGTTGAATTTACACACCGAGACCATAAGAGAGAACAGCAGGGGGGATTTCTTTAGAGAGTCAGTGCAGATCATATTTTCTTTTATTGCAACAAAGGCTGATAATTTGCTTGTTAGTATCAATAACTGTCCGGTAAATCCTAATCTTACCCTTCCCCAGGGAAGCAGTTTAAAATTTTATAAACCTTGCTCAGAAAACGACTGCAATTGGAGATGTTCTAGTCCTCAGTGGTCATCATAATCTGATTCAGACATTTATTGTACCTTGCATTTTTAAAGCCACCTATTTAGATAACAATCACTTTATACTTCCTTTCTTGTCATCCTTCTAAAAAGCAGAAATTGAGCAATACAATAGTCATACAATGAAATCAAAATTCATAGAACTCAATCACCAAATAAGTATGGTGTCATGGTTTGTGTCGGTGTCCTCCCAAAGCCTCATGTGGCCATGGGGCAGGCGTTTAGACTTTGTTTGATTATGGGTGTGAGAGCTACACCTGCCCTGGGGTGGATAGTTTGCATATGTAAGGGACAGGAAGATAGTTTGCATATGTAAGGGACAGGAAATTTCCTTTCCAATGTACTTTTTTACAATAATTCCATTGAATGCTTAGGCATTATTCAACATTCCTCCCTTTAGTGCTTGTTGTTTTGCTGTGTTGCACCACCTTGAATGGTTCCCCTCTGCCGTGTACCACTCTGCCTTTAGCCAGCTGAGTATGGACTGAAACCTCCACAATCTGTAAACTAAATAAACCTTTCCTTCCTAAATTTTGGGTGTCGGATATTTTGCCCCAGCAAGGAGAAAAAAGTAACCAAGACATATCGATAGTAAAATTGAAATTTAAAGAAAATCTCAGGTTACTGGGCGTTTGGTGGAAAGGAGAGGTCATTACGTTAGTGTACACTGAGTTTATTTTCCTCAAGTATAATCTCACTTGCTCTTTGAACTTATTATTGAACAGTGAAATGCTTAATAAGTATTAATTACTCTCCAGGAGGTGGGTCAATTGACTCTGACTCTTGTTAATCTCTCCTCACTTCCTTGTCAAAGGAGATCATCTCACTTATGATTTCTTAGTTCATCTTGTAGGAACAGGCTTCTGTGCTTTTGCTTTTTCTATGTTTATACTGTGCTTTCCTCGTGGAGCGAAAATCTTTTTATTCTTCATTCTTCAGCTTAAATCTCTTTCTTTTTTCTGATCCATAAAACAGCATCCTAAATGTACATCTGCAAAGCATCCACTGCACCTCATGGAGGCCACCTCCAGAGAGGCAAAATCTCTTTATATTGAACCAAATGGCAACATTCTTGTCTCAAGCACTACATTCTAACTGATGCTAGGGAAGATTATTTTTCTCAAATTCATTGTTGGTTGAAACCCTGATATCAAAACTAAGCCTCTAAGGCACTAAATACATAGTACTGTGACTGCTCTTTTCTTGTAGGGAAGCATCCACACCCCATTTATCTAGTCTGAACTTCCACCAGGGGGCCAGCCACACAGCCTACAGGCAGATATCATAGTTAAAAGGTTCTAGAATAGGAAAAACCTATTAGGGAATAATGACAACTTAAAAACTTCTGGCTTGTTTTTTTTTTTTTTAAATTAAGAGACAATGTCTTCAAGAATATAATATTCAAGATAAGGTCTAATTAATGCGATTAATTATCCTTTTTCTGAAACCCTGCAGCCAGATGTGTTTCAGCAAGACTTCAAACTTTTTTACATTTAAAAAAAAACTTAATAGTATATTTTGCGGCATCCCTAACGGGATTTAGGGCAATACTCAGTACTGAAGCAATTCTATTTCCGCAGAGGGAGGTAATATTCACAATATAGCTAAGCAAAGGGTAGTTGCGCTTTAGTCTGGGTCAGATTTTGCTGCCTAATGAACACAGGTCAGGCCAGGTTCGATACTTTTGCCACAAAAATTCCAAGAAACTTTTTGTTTCCAGAGATTTGGAGATTTTATAAAAGGAGAGAGATTATTTTAGACCTAAGAATAAGCATTTACTAATTTCTTACATTTTGCCAGGCACCATTGTTTATACGGTCAGATTATATTATCGTTACAGCCCTATAATAGGTATGATATTTTATGAGGCAAATAAAAAGTTAAATTCACACATTCAAAGTCACGCAGAGGACTGGTTTAATCAGATTTAACAAAGAAAATCTGGTGCCACAATTCATGCCTTTTACAAGTGAGTGGAAGTGTTTTCTGTAAGTTACTGAAATGAAGAAAGTTAACAGTGCATTAGCAGAGAGGAGAAATAAATGAAGAAGGAAGTTGGGCCAGAGAATATTCTAAGCCTATGCACACAAGCATAGCACAAGCAGTTTTATAAGGCAAGTAATGGGCTCAGTGTTTTGGTTTTTTTTTTTATTACTTACTTACTTTTGAGTAGATGGAATGGTGTTAGGACACAAGTTACGAAAGTTAATAATATTTCTTCTCAACATTTTAAATTTAAGTCTCCCATGATTTATTCTAAGGGAGGTATTTCTACACAACCATAGAAGTGTGTAATTTGCTAAGAAATGTGATATATTTGTAGACATGAGATACTGAAAAAGAAATGATAGTTTACCTATACAAATGAATGACATACAAGCAAATTAACATTTTTAAAGAGAAGGACGGAGAATAGGGGAATATTTTTTTTTTCTTTTTTTAAATGCTAGGGTGGAAATTCAGGGCCTCCTATATTTTAGGCAGATGCATTAACACTGATGTTATGGTTTGTGTCTGCATGTGCCCTCAAATCCTCATGTAGTCGTGGGGCAGGTTTTGAGATTTTTGATTGATCCATAGTCCAGTGTTGGAATTATGGTTGTGAGTGCTATACTTGTCCTGGAGTAGATAGTTTGTGAACACTGTAAGGGAGGAAAGCAACTGTCTGCCGCCCCTCCTTCCTTTTGCTTTTTTTCACTTTGCTATCTTCCATCACTGTGAACGGTTTCCCTCTGCCATGTGCCATTCTGCCTTGGAGCAAGCTGAGTATGGACAGAAACCTTTACAAACTGTGAGCTAAATAAACCTTTCTTTCCTTAATTTGGGGCATCAGGTATTTTGTCCCAGTAATGAGAAAAAAGTAACCAAGACAGAATTTGGTACCAGAGAAGTACAATCATTGCTGTGACTATACCTGACCATGTGGTTCACGACCCTTTGGAAATAGCTTGTGGGAAGAGTTTGGAAATGTTCGAAGATGTTGCCTGAAAGAATAGACCAGGAATGCCTTAGGCTGTTCTGTATGGTAGATGCTAGTCAGAGCTCAGAAGACCAGAAGGCTAATAGAAAGCCTGTTGGTAAAGACCAGGTTCGGGAGGTTTCTGCTGGGAAGAGGGACTGCATTGGTTGTTGGACTCCATATGATGTATGTTATGGCTTGGCAAAAAGTTTGTCTACATTTTGCTTATGTCCAGAAACTTTGCCTGAGACTAAGATTAAGGGCAGTGGACTGATTAATCTGGTGAAATAAATTTCAAGGTAGCTGAATATTGGGGCAGTAGTATGGCTTTACTGGGGGATTTTAGCTGGATTTATGTTGAAAATCAAGAGCAAACTGCCCAACATGATGATTTAAAATGTTGTGAATTTGGCCAGAAAAAATAGCTCCAGTAAAGTGGACTGCAAAGATAGAGCTGAGGAGATCTTGATTGCTGAAAAGGGACAGGAGAATATAAAAGATGGCCTGAGGACATCACAAAAAGCAGCAAGTCTCCAACCTTTGCAGCCTCAAAATTGTAAAAGTGAAAGACTTTGCTTTGAGGAGAAAGCCATAGAGCACCGAGTTCCAGAATGGTGGTGGTGGCCACAGCAGCAGCACCAGGTTCCAGAATGGAGGCAGCATAGAGAATTTCTTCCTCAGAATCAGCTTCAGAGTACTCAGTGATCCAGGCACTTGTACCCTACAGTCAAGACAGAAGGAAGCCTAGCCATTCCTCCAACTGGCAGCAGACTTTGGCAGCATCCATGTGGCACTGGTTTTAGGTGCATGCAGAATGCAGGAGTTCTAAGGTTAAAGAGGCTTCTACCCAGATTTCAAATGAAGGTGTGGAAGGCCGGGTAGTGTGCTCCTGACAGGGCAATATGTGAAGCCAGAAATGTGGATTGTCTGAGGAAAGCTGCAAAGAGGGAGCAAAGTGGGCCTAAAAGAGAAGCCTTGGGAACTGTGACCACCAGAAGTGCCATAGGGGTGGAGTTAGGCAAGCCTTTTGTAATTTACAATGTGCCACAAGTTGCTTCAGAGGCTGGATGTGAAATCACACAACTTAATGTTTGCCCTGCTGGATGCTGAACTTGCTTTGGTCCCAATTCTTTGTATCCTCCTGTTTGTACCTTTTGAAATGGTAATGTTTATTTTGTGTCCTTTTTTTTTGTCTTTTTGAGAAAGGCTCTTGCTATGCAGTTGGGCTGGACTTGAGCTCACTTTGTAGCCCAGGCTGGCTTCAAACTTGCAACGATCCTCCTTCCTCAGCCTCCTGAGTGCTGAGATTACTGGCATGTGCCACCACTATTTGGTGTCATTGAATGTTTGAAGTGTTTAACTCTCATTTGCACATGGGCTTAAAATTAAGAATTTGCCTTATATCTAGGAGGAGACTGGGAACTTGGACTCTTCAGCAATGCTGAAACTGTTAGGACTTTGGCAACTCCTGCAGATGGACTAAATGCTGTTTGTATAAAGGAAGGTGCATGAGTCTTTGGGGGGCCAGGGGTGAAATGTTATGATCTGTGTCTGCATGTACCCTCAAATCCTCATGTAGTCATGGGGCGGGCTTTTAGATTTTTGATTGATCCACAGTCCAGTGTTGGAATTATGGATGTGAGTGCTACACCTGCCCTAGGGCAGATAGTTTGTATACAATGCAAGGGAAGAAAGATGCTGCCTGCCACCCCTCCCCCCTTTTGCTTTTATTGCCTTTGCTATCTCCCATCTCGGTGAATGGTTTCCCTCTGCCATGTGCCACTCTGTCTTGGAGCCATCTGAGTATGGACTGAAATCTTCACAAAGTGTGAGCTACATAAACCTTTACTTACTGAGTGTCAGGTATTTTGTCTCAGCAACTAGAGAAAAGTAACTAAGACAATTGATCTGTACTCTCTGCTCCATAATAAATTCCTGAGGAACAAATAAAATAAAAAAGATCAAAATAAGAGAAATCATCTGATACAAAAATTTAACATAACACAATTACAATAGAAGCTATACTTTAAAAGTAATGTAGAATGAATAAGAGAAGGTTATTAAAATTTAAAGACACATACTATAATATACTGTGGAAAAAACATGAATCAACTTCTTAACATTAAAAATACTGGTAAGACATAATATCAAATCCTGTTTGAGAAAGTGCTTATTTACGGGCTGGGGTTTTAGCTCAGCGGCACAGTGCCTCCCTGGCAAGCGCAAGGTCGTGAGTTCGATTCCCGCTACTGGGAAAAAAAAACAAAAAAAAAAAAAAAGAAGAAAGTTCTTACTTAAATGTTAATTTGATAGATTCTGTAATATATAAATTCAGTGTAATTTCTAGCATAATATTTCCTGATGACAAGTAACATCGTTATAGACAACTGAGCTAGACAGGAATATTACAGGCAGTCAGACAAGGCCAGGCCCTGGGAGGAACCAGTGCAGAAGATGAGATACTTTGCAACTGTGAGGGAGACAGACACCTCCAGCTGTGGGCCACAACTCAAGACAAAGGATAAAACAAATGCACCCACACACATCCCTAAGGTTAAACATCAGGGATTGATATTGTAAGTATGTCTCTATCAATTTGAGAAAGCCAGGAAGTAACTCAACCCTCTACAGAAAAAAACTCCTGTTCTGTATTTTTGCCTGCTTGCTATGTGACTCACTTCCCTATTCGATCTTGATATAATCAATTTTACCTGAGCAATTATGCTTGTAATCTTAATGGCTGACCATAGTTTTGTCCCACCTCAGGCCCACCTTGTGATTTCCCATTTTTTCTTCAACCTGCCCCCGCCCCACCTTGTGGTTTCTGCTGTCTAAAATCCCTACAAAAGGCAGGGTCCTTGGCAGCCCACTCAGTCCCACTTCTGTCTCTCTCTTTGACAGAAGCTTTCTTTGGTTCAATAAATACATTCTTCTCTTAACCTCTGTTGTTCCTAAAATTCATTCTTCAATTTTAGAGAACACGAACTCATCTCAGATATCATTCAGGTTGGGAGTTTCTTTCCCCTATATCATTAACTATAGTAATATAACAAATCAAGAATACTGTCATTATCATTTCTCAATATTTTTCTAGCTGTACTTTCTGGTACAGCTAGAAAAATTTTCCTCTTTATCAAGAGAAAAATAAATGAGAAATAAAATGGAAAGAAACAAAAGTATCATTCTCCATAGTTTTTTATTAGATAGTATATTGAAAAATTCAAAGTAACTAGTGAAATACTATTAAAGTTACTTTATAACAATAAATGAAAATAATAAACAACTATAAAATGTAATGAAAAAAGAAATGTCATTTAAAAAAAAAAACAGTAAAATTCAAGACATGTACAAAGATTCCTAAAAGGAAACTTAAGGAATATAAAATAGAAGTTAGCAAATATTTTATCTCTGACAAACATATGCCACCTTATTTTATAGCCAATATTTAATACTTGTATTAAAATTATTGATAGTGCTATTGTTTCATTTTAGTTTCTGAATATGCATGGCAAATAAATATTTTTAAAAATCCATGAAAATTTTGAATTAAATAAAAGAAGTAGCTAGCTACTGTTCCTCTAAGAGTTTAGATTTGTGCAAAGACAAACAATTTTGTAGAAAGACTTTGTTTTGACACAGAAAACAGTATCAAAGTCTATGAAAAAGAATTGAGATTTTTAGTAAAGTAATGAGTTGCTCATGACATTTATTGTATACTAAAGGTGGCATTTTAAATCAAAGAGGGAAGATGGATTAGCTTGTAAACAGTCCTAGGACAACTTGAAAGGTCTTTAATTAATACCATGTAACAATAACATAAAAATTTCAGAGGTATCAGAATTAATGTAAAAATACAAAAGAAGAAAAACCATAGGAAAATAAGATAAATTAAGCTTTAATAGCAATACAAAAATATTAACCATATATTTTATTTTCCTTTAATATTACAGAGGGGAAAGCTTTTACTAAGTAAGACACAAATTCAAAAATTCTACAGATAAAATCCTTATTTCAGTTGTTGTAAAATTTGAAACATTTCTAGGAAAGTGTCATTAGCAGATTCAAATGCAAATGTCACACCGACAAATTTGCAGACCTCAGGATTCCAACAAGGTCACCAATTATCAGAAGTTTGTGATAATCAGAAGTTTGTGCATGCCTTCCCTAAAGTGTGGGTGGAATTTGTGAGTTGCTTTTAACCAACAAAGTATAGCAAAGAATAATGAATTTTACAGATACAATAATGTACCTAGTCAGTTGATGTTGGATTAATTGGAGAAGGGATGGACTTGTCCCAACCTTAGTAAAGGGGGTCCTTTCTATACACAGTCCAGATTTTCCATGAAAGAAGAGATGAAGCATCAGAGATTTTCCTGCTGGCTTTGAAGAAGTGAGCATTCAGGTTGTAAGATGACTTGAGAGGGCCAGAAGGCAAGAACCTAGGAGTGGTCTCAGGACCTCATGCTGATCTTGATGAGTTTACTCCGGAGTGGGTGTTACACATTCTTCTAACCCGTTTGCAAGATCTATCGTTACATTAACACTTCCATAATGTATTTAAAGAAGCATGGTTGGGGAGGGAAGTATATGGTCTCAGTTCCTATAGACAGCAGTGTGAGTGAGGACCTAGTAATGAAAGGGAGATACAGTAGGGAAGGCAATAACTAGTCTAAATAAGATATTTTCTTTATCAGATGTTTAATGCTGATAGAAACTATGTAAAAATAAGGAGTGTTTGAAGATAAAAGAACCTGGAAAATGGTAAAGTGAAGGCCCCAGTTATGGAAAAAGTAGTGTATATGAAAATAGTTCAACTCATAATCATTTAGTATTGAGAGTCCTAATGGGAGGTGTTCACAAGCTCTGAGAGATTAGACCTATGGCACACTGAACCATGGAACAATGCTTTCAAATTATTTTCCAGCATTTTTCTAACTGGCTTTTTTCTCTGGTAAGTTTTTCATTTACTTCTTTCCAGAAATTATAGTGCTGAATCAGAAAGTAACTCAGACTGTGTATGGTCCAGTGATTTTACACACCCTGTTGAAAGAAAGAAGCAAAGAGTTCTAACTTAGACACAGTGATTCTCAAGTGAGAAGAGAGGTCAGAGGGCAGAGTAACAAAAGATAATTGTATGCGAGCACCCAGCAAGAAAGATTATTTCTAAGAGCTATCATACAATCTAATTTTATCCTTAAACATCCTGGTGGCAGGGAAGCTAAGGCTGACTATTCTTACATTTTGAAGGGGTATCTGAGGTACCAAGGTTGAGTAACCTGGCTATCTGCCAATGTCGTGCATATTTAGGTGACTTCTGTCTACAGCATCATGCGAAAACTGAGGTGCTTCAGAATTTCTGATGACCAAAACACTGATTATTTTTGAGAGCTTCAAGGGTTTTTGTATTCTCTAAGCTTTCATCTTTCTTGCCATTAACTGCAATTTTGTTTTCTGACCCAAAGATTTTCTGACAGTAGTTAATCTATGCAAGGAAGGGATTTCAAATGATTTTGCTTTTATCCTTTTCTTGTTTTTTTCTCTCTGTTGTACAATAAGTATGCAATATAGTGTATGTTTTGCAAATTATAATTGCTATGAATTTTCAGCATTTATTTGAATAAAATATTAAAGATTTCTTGCCTAGATAAGTGTGTTTAACCTACATTTAAAAACATAATGAGGGGCTGGGGATTTAGCTCAGC
>NW_004955443.1:2217931-2229844 GCF_000276665.1 Chinchilla lanigera | reverse complement strand
AAAAAAAAAAAAAACATATAATGAAAACAGAAATAACTCTAAAAGAACAGTGTATTTCATAAAAGGCCAGAGTAAGCATTTAAAACAGGATAAATAATAGCTTAGCATATTGATTACAAATATAGACTTTGAAATCAGACATTTGTGTTCATGCTTTAGCTCTATGTTCCATGATAATACTCAAAAAGCCAGGAGCTCTGGTTCATGCCTAGGATCCTAGATACCCAAGAGGGTTGCAAATTTGAGGCCAGCATGACAAATGAGCAATACCCTGTCTCAAAATTAAAAGAAAAAAAAATTAAAGGCTACAGGTACTGCTCAGCAGTACAGCACTTCTCAGAAACCCTCCATAAACTCAAAAAAACTCTCAATATTGCTTTGCTGTTAGTAATGATAATGAAAGCTTGACGGAGTGGTTGTGATACACCTTAGCATCACTTAAACTTGTAATATGAAACCGGCATGACCTTTATTGCATCTATGGCCTTTCACAGGGCCCTTTACACAGGCAAGTCTCAGTGTATCTCATATGCAAAAAAGGAATCTAATACTGTGCTTATAAAGTTTGTTGAACAATGTTTATTTTTCATTAATTAGATTGCTGATAGCTATATTATTAATTATTTTTGCTATAATTGGTAATTATACTTAATTTTTCCAGTGACATAATGGTATTTATGAAATAATAATTATTTTTTGCATTATCCTCACTAGATTACTGTGTGAACCAGGATTAACAAAATAATTCAAAGTTCCCTGACATATAAACATAACCTTACCAGCATCAAAATGGTAAGAATATTAGAGAGAAGACAATTTCCTGGTGGGCCACCATAGGAAGAGAGTGTCTTATATATTCACTGATGATAAGATCCACAATCTTTTTCAATGCATTTTTCTCCAGAAAAAAGTGTAATTCACCAATCAGTTTCACAATCACCTTACATATGAAGAAGAACTAACATCTACCTCTCTAATGCACTCATCATCAACTACTGTTTCCTTCCTTCAATGAATATTTACTGTACCTCATACTATCTATGTCAAGCACTATTGCTGGGTCTTGGAAAAAAACCATGTCAACAATAAGCAAGACTGACAAGTTCATTTTCTTTGTTCAAGTGTAGAATACAAGGAAGAGAATAGCAAATAAACATGTAGATAAAATAATTTCACATATTTTAGGTACAACAAAAGTACAGGTGTTTGATAGTAATTGGGTGGTGGGAGAAATCAAAGGAAAAGTGTTATGCAGGATAATCAGAAAGGACCTTTCAATGCCAGTACACTGGAGAAAAGTTCTGAAAGACAAAAGGAACAATACCTGGCTGACCCAGGATGAAAGACTACTGCAAGAGGAACAAAATACCATGAATGCCATGTCCAATGGGGCTGCAAATGACATACAGTGAATACACAGATGTTAACAATGACTAGATTCTGTAGGCTTGTAGAACTGGCCTGATTTTTACCTCGGGGTAAAAGTCTTGTGTTGCAACAGCTTTGAGAACAGTTTGCTACAATTCGGGTGGCTAGAGTCTGTGAGACCCCATGTTGGCTGTAATCCTATAATGCTGTAGGGATGGAACCTTCCCATACCAAGAACAACCACGTGTATTGGCTTTAATCTCCAACCTCTGCTCTTCATAACTGAAGACATTAGATATTTTCTTTTGCATACACTTTGTTCTCAACAACATGCATTCTTTTAAAAGTAAGTACATAGGTACTTAACTGCATAATGATTCCTCTTAAATATTTTATGTGAAAATGCTTGAATATAATAGTTGATTGGTTTAAGAGAGAAAAAGGGGAGAAATTTTATTTACCCTTTTTTCCCTAATAATCCCAGGATTGTACAACACATACGGTGATACCTCAGTTGTTGAATGGATCTAAACTCAAACTTTGAACTACTCAAACGTACTTTCAGTACAAACACTTGCTCAGTGTTCCTAACTTTGCTCACTTGCAGACCTGAAAATCCGACTTGAGCAAACCTGTATGAGAGTCAGCAGTGCACGCATCTCCGCGCAGGTGCACCGGGGACGCTTCAGTGGACGCGCCCCTCCCAGGCATCGTACGGAGCTTGTGTCAGTGCATTAAAACATCCGTCATTGTGCTTTTCCGCCCTCCACAGTATTTGCGTAAAATGTCATCATAACCATAGGTTAGTGGTACCAGCAGTAAAGCGAAGATGAAAGCAGAACCACGACAGAGTTCAAGAAAGAAATCATTGTGAAATTTGATAAAGTCCTGGAAAACGAGCTGAAGTGTAAGATTTGGGCTTCAGTACCAATTATTTGATTTTTCATTATTTCTTATGGGGAGAACATGTTCAATTCTCAAAACTTTTTGTTGTTCAAACGTGAATTTGGGACAAATTGAGTTCGACAACCAAGGTATCCCTGTATAGAATTTAAAATATTGCATTAAACTGTCATTCTCATGATAGCGATTAAAATGTTTCATTTAGCAAGTCCAAAATCTTGAATTTAACTGCAGATAAAAATAAGTTGATCTGGAATTCCCTAAAAATAACTAAAGAAATACAAGTACATTTTTATTTGTCTTTTCTGATCTAATCACATCATTTAAAATAACCACTAAATAATACAGCATTACCACAAAATGAATACATTGCATTTACTGAAATGTGAACGGAGAAGAAGGTAATAGGATTATATCCCCCTCCCCACATTTCCTTAATGTCCCACATTCAGAGGCTGTCAAGGAAAAAGTGTCCTTGTCAACAGAGGCTTCGGCTAAGAATACATGCTGTGGATCAGATTCATTCAGATAATGTTTTGATTGCTGGTAAACAATCTCCCATTTCACTGACTTGCTATAAGCAAATAAATGTGATTTCTCTACTTAAAGAGGAAGACTAGGAACTCATACTCTTTTAATCCTTTGCCCTTGGACATATGCTGTAATTTGAGATCCAGCATGGAGAGCAACTGGCAAACCTTAACCAAATGCTTAGCTCCTTTTATTTATTTTTTACCTTTTCCTACCAGTACACATTTGGCAATTTGGTACATTTTTTGCTTGCCAATGGAAAGTAGGGAAAAGTGTTATGTATCTGTCTCTGAACTGACCTATAAATCTCTCTCATGTGACACTTGCCATCTTGTTGTCTCCAAGGTCAAACCGGTGAAAGGCAAACCTGAACACCCGAGAACAAAGTACTGAAGAAGGCGGGAGCCCGGACTCTAAGGCATATCGTGGAGAGCCATTTAATGCTCAAAAACATATCTTTATGAAATTCATGCAAGCATGTGTGAACACTGACAAAAGCAAAAAGAATTTGAAAGCACTGTATTTCCTCACCTTTGGAAGAGTGAAGTAAATCCAGGATGATAGTGCTGTCCCTTAGCATCAAAGGTAAGTCGATATTTCCATGAAAATATTCTTTATATTCTGTATTTCCCTTGGAACTTCAAGCTCGTTCATCTAATCATGGTAGAACATGAATATTATAATAAACAAGGAGCACTGACTTCTATGAAACTACACTATATACCCACAAACAAAATTCAAGATCTCCTTGCCAATTATTCGCTGTACCTTAACAAGTACAAAGTATTACAATAGATAGAAGAAGAGATCCCCAAAAGGTAAAGAAATTTTCCTGGACCTTAAGGACCACGGAAATAACATGAGGAAAATTCCCACTTATTCCTACAATTCTATCAAACTGGCGTTTTTTAATCCATTTTACACCAAAAAACAAATGTATGAATTTCTTTAAATAAATTTTGTGTAAAACATTTTTAAAAATTAGACTTTAAAAGAATTAAATGATGACATTAACTACATTTTAAAAATCCTTAATATTTATATGTAATTATTTTATAAATATCTTATGTTACAAACTCTAAAAGGATAAATGATCAAACTGTCTCTTCAAGAAAACGTACAAGTGTATGTTTTCATTATTAAATGACAGACATCAGAGTTATCAAAGTTAAAAAATTAGCTCAAGTTTATTGCTAGAAGGATTTAGTTTGGTAAACATTCATTGTTGGCTTACTAGAAAACATCTTTCTCAGAATTCATCAAGGTTATAATTGTACTATGATTTTGAAATAAAATATTTAATCCCAATACTGTACACATGCATGTGAATATGCATGTATACATATTATTTTAATATAAACATTTTATAAGTAAAAGATATACAGAAATGTAAATATAAATTGTATAACATAATGAATTTGCAGAAATTAAACATCCTTATATAGCCAGTACCAAATGAAAAAAATACTAGTATCCAAATCAATTTACTTACAAGAACTTCATTTTAAATTTATCCATAAATATTTTAACATATGGATTAGTTCTACCAGTTTTAAAACTAATGTAATGATATATATTTATTGACAATGTTAGATCTGATTTTTTTGTTCTTTATCTGAGTACTGGTATGTGATGTTCACTACTGACTATATCACAATAATTTTATCTAGAGCTCTTTTGTGTATCTGTGTATTCAACATATTTACATACTATTAAATAAACTCTGGTATTTCTGTTTTTAAAAATATTTTTTTCAAGTTAAAAACATGTACTTTATAAGTACTCTTAAAAGCTGTTAAAAAGTTCATGTATGATATAAGATATATGCAAGTGCACACAAGTATTTTGCAAATAGTCTTGCATTCATGAAACGAATATTTTCACATATGCAAATTGTAATTCTATTTTACAATGTCCTATTACAGAATTTTAACAAATAATTTTAAAACTTTTGCAAGACACTCAATTCAGGAATTGCCTGACAGTTCAAGAACTTGTACTGACATCTTATTCATAGATGCTATATTATTCACGTTTGTGCCTTGAAAAATTATAAGGAATCCAAGAACATGTATTGCAATTAAAGAGAAATTAAATGGTTAAACCATTAAATATATGTGACAAGGAATAAAACTACTTCTGTACATTATCCAGGGTACTCTTTGGCTGACTGCCAATGGTGTTCAGTCAGACAAAGAGTTCTGACAAAACAAGCTGTTTCTGAATTAAAAGACCTGTCTTATGGTTCTAGACAAAAACAGAGATGTCAGTTGAGATGGTCTAAGGCTTTCAGCCAGCTAAAATTACTTTTCCTTTGTAATTCAGATAAAACTCCTATCTCCCCTTGCACTCAGCTGGACACCTAAGATTCTTCCCTTATCTTCAAATTCTTGGTTGTCTGGTGCAGACTGAGTGAAGAAACTTTTTCTCCACATCACTTCTGGCCTCATGTATTTCTTCCTTTAGGCTAAATTGGCTCTATTGGAATATTTTGCTTATACAAAAGTATATTTTGCTTATACATTTAACTTGAATATTTTGCTTATACATTTAACTTGAAAGGAAGTAGCAATAGAAATGTTACAAGCTGATGCATCAGTCCCACTTTTAAATTGTTACTGAATAATGTTTTCAATTGAATACTGACATTCTTCTTTATATCTAGTACTTTAGGAAATCCGTAATACAGTTTATGATATACCATGTCTATATGTATTCTTTTCTTCAAAGTAGTTTAAGTCCAAACTTCCAAACCCAGGACTCCTATGGGAATGTAGCCCTGTGTAAACTCAAAGATTGGAAACTCCTAGAATTGCTTTCTGAATATTTGGAACAAATTAATCCTTAAAACTTTCTGGGAGGCTTAAATAATTCACTGGAATTAAATCTCAATTCTGCCATTATTTTAGCTGGTGAATTATTTAAACTCTCTTCTTACATAAGAAAAGGAAATAATGTTAGGACCTACAACACAGGAAAACAGGTGAGAAGTGAATAAAGTAACTAAGCAGTCACTTGTACAGAATAAGCATCATGTATAGTTATAATTATTATCAAATGTCTCAGAGATGGAATGCATGTGCTTTTCTGTGTAATTCCAAACGAAAAGAAAATCTGAGAAATGTGGAACCAGGAAGGTTTGGATTGCTAACTCTAAACTTGATGCTGTGGAACTTTAAACTATTACACAAGCCTTGTGGGCTTCTATTTCCTAATCTGTAAAATGGTCAGTTATTCCTACCTTGAAATATCATTCCAGGGATTCAGTGATATAATTAGAGGCATATTCTAGCAAATACATATAATCCTCCAATAAATAAGAGTTTTCTTTTTTCTTTCATTTTATTTTTTAGCTGAGGCTTTTAAAATAGCCTGCAGGCACTTGATGGGTGTAAAATAACAAGTGATCGAGGTGTTAGTAGATTAGAGGAGCAGAAGTAAAATGAATCACACTCCTAAACATGTCACATTTTATTCCATAATCCTGCTCACCAAGCTAACAAAAAAGAATCACACAATGCAAGACCTTTAAAAGAATATCTTGTGCACAAATAAAACATGACACTTCATCCGTGAGAGTTTTTCACCGCTGCAAGATTTATCTTTTAGATCCAGCCAAAAAGGATGGATATGCCTCAGGCTGGCAAGGGCCAAAATAAATGTGAGGCAGGGCCAAAATAAACGTCAAGCAATGATCTGTAATCACAGGCTTAAATTCCTGTTATTTCAGAAAAATACAGTTGAAAATAGTACTTAACCATCCAATTATTTTCTTTGTTGGTATTTGCAATTGTTGTAAAACAGGCAGTTTGGGGCAAGCCAAAACATCGTGGTAATTCCAAGAAATACAGCATAGTAAGGTTGTTGGCTTAAGAAATTGTCTTAGCCACATTCCCGTCACTGGGACAAAATACCCAACCCCCAGAATTTAAAGCAAGATAGGGTTACTTTGGCTCAAAGTTTCAGTCCATGCTCATGGAGCTCCAAGACCGAAAAGGCACGGTGCGGGGGGCCGGAGAAAGGACAGGTGCTCAATGCATGACAGCCAGGAAACAGGTAGACAAAGGAGGAACCAGACACAAGGATGCATTCTTCCAAGTTATCTTCCTATGACTGAGCGCCAATCACGCCTCACTTCTTAACAGCATATGAACTCATTAATCCGTGAATCCATTGGAGATTATAGCTATCCCTGGATCCAATCACCTTTCAAACATGAGACTTTGATGGTACATTTTAGATCTAAATCATAACAAATGTATTTCTGGGAATTTTATATATACAGTCATTTGTTGATTACTTGTAATGATGAAAGAGTGATAGAGCTAAAAACACCAATAAATGCTACCTAAAATTATTATCAAGTCATTCACTGTTGTGCACAAGAAAGAAAAGCATGATGAATTATAGACTGTTTTGTATATTTGAAAAATATAAAGGAAAAGACACCGATTTTTTAACATAACAATAAAATCATAAGTGAATGAATTAATTATAGGATAAGAGCAAAACCACTGTTTTTCTGTTTTCATTTTTAAAACTATAAATAGCATCAATTTTCAATTTCAGACTGCTCTAACTCTTGTGTTCAAAAGATTGTCTCCCTCTAGGTTCCTTCGGGTTGAACCCCAGGTAAAAATTTTATTTTCTGAAACTAGTATTATCATTTTGAATGGTATGCCTCTGGAAACAGTAGCCAACCCTAGGTCGATGCACCCCGAAAATCAACTCTGGAATGCTGAGGATGTTGAGTACTTTAGTATTTGAAAGATTTTCTGTTAGTAGTAAAGTTTTAACAATGATCCTTCTCTATCATTTTGTGTATTATTTTATAATATGCATGGTTTTGTTTTTGTAAATGACTGTCCCTTCATGTTAAGGCATGAGAACTCACTTATCTCTCACTGACATATCCACTTCCTTTGCTTCCTGCAACACCTATTTTTATGATTATCCTCAAGTCTTTTGGAGTAGCTCAGACCATTATGAGGAACTTCAGACTCTGAAGGACTTACTCAAATTCATGGAGAATGTAATTTTTATCTCCTCCTGATCCCTACAACCAAACATATATCCACCTATGCTTTCTAATTTATTTAGTGATGTTACATATTATCAATTGAGTTTATAAATTCAGACATTTTATAATTTCATTTTTCCTTTTATAAGCTATACTCGGTTGGCCAACTGAGCTTTGTTCATTCATCTTCCTAAATGGTGCTCAAACTGATTTATGCCTTCATTTCCCATATTCAGTTAAGGTAACATTTCTTACCAGTATCACTACACGCATCAAGTAAAATGATGTCCCTATTTTGTCTTTCCCACTTCCTTCTTCTCATTACTCCCACTCCAGTCAGAATGATTTTAAAATAAAAATCTGAAAAGAGTATTTACTGTCAACTCCCAGTACTTAAAAAAAAGTACATACTTCTAAATTAGCTTACAAGACTCTATGATTGACACTTCCTTCTCTCTTCAACATAAATATCCCATCACTTTAGCAATTTCTACTCCAGCTACTACACGGTGCTCTTGTACCTGTCAGCTTAGCGCTGTACCCATCATGCTTCTCAAGCAGCGCTGTTGCCTGTCAAATTCCTACTCATCACTCAGCGACACCTCGTCTCAAGGTACCGTTTCCTGAACACTGTTCTCTAACATCCACTTGAAGGTCAGACTCAAGGGCCAAGGAAGAAAGTATGTCACTAAACTCACAGTGAGAAAGCGATTAAAAAGACTGCCTGTATTTACTGTTAACTGAACATAAATGAAGAGAATTTAGGAAACTTCTCACAGTCAAAATTATATTTTACCTGAAGAAAACATTTTAGTAAGTGAATCATCATTTTCTTCAACATAAAACATAGTAATGCCTTTGTAAGATCTGTTAAAATGAATCAAACATTATCCAGGACAAGATTTAAAAAAAAAAATTATTTAAACAGATTGTAGCAAAGGAGGTAATCTATAGCTATTATCACTATATTAACTAGGTTTAAATTTCAGGTTCAATGTTTATTATCTTTCTAAATATAACCTTGATAAAGTAACTTAAATTGTCTGAACTTCAGTACCCTTAATTGAATAAATGTCATAAAGATAATATCTTTAAAATAAGGTTGTTATGATAAGTAAATGAGTTCATGCTTAAAAGTTCTGGTTACACTGCCTACAACATGGATGTGAGGGCTGGGGATTTAGCTCAGCGGCAAAAGCGCCTGCCTGGCTAGCGCAAGGTCGTGAGTTCAGTTCCCGGTACCGGAGGAAAACCAAAAAAAAACATGGATGTGTTTAATAAGTAATAGCAGTGATAATTGTAAGATGAATAAAGTCCTGTTAATTTGAGTAATTTGGAACATTTAAAATCTTTTAAAAATTAGAAAAAGCCAACATCTCAAAATAAATATTTTCTGGAGCAACTGAACAGCTGAAAATGCCATTTCTTTCACAGAGGACTTTTAATATTATAAATAAAACCAATCTTTGTCATTTTGTAGCTTTCATTCCTACAGTAGTTAATTGCTGAAGAAAAATATATTGGCATTACATGGCAGTTCTATCATGGTGAGACTCATTCACAACCTCTAAAAATCTACCTTTTTATTATACAGAATATATGGTATTAGACTTTTAAGACATTTTCTTACACTATAACAATAATAGCAGTGTACTTTTGGGAACATTAGCTTCAAAGCAGAATGGTTATAAAATCAAAATTCTATTCTTGTTTTATAAAAAAAAGATTTCTGATGAGCCAACCTTCAACAGCTATTCATAAAATTGTACTTGTTTATTTGATTTGTAATTTAAGATCTCAATAGTATCTTCTGAATAGGTATTTATTATGAGCTATAACTATGATCACTTTTTACTATCATATGTAATGTCTGCTTTCGCAAATATAACGTCATCTCCTGCCATCTCACCCTGCTTCACTCTTTGTAGTTTCACTTACTTAAATAACCTATTTCTCTCCCCACTTTTTAGCTGCTGAGTACTCTGTAAGGAATGTTGTGGCTCCTATAAAGCTTCTTCTCAGTTTCCAGAATTCTCTTCAACCTCACCTGTTAGGGTACAATTTCGACCAAATTTCAGGTGGTAGTTTCCTGCTCTGTCTTTCCCAAATTCTCCTAATTTCCCTCATGCCCCATTTAAAACACAGTATTGGCAATTTTTGTTAGTTTGCTATTTACTCTGTATTTTGTGTATTTTTTCCCACTTTTGCAGTGCTGAAGAAGGAATTTAGGCCTGCTCATATGCTAAGCTAGAGCTCTACTTATGCAGAACTCAGAAGAAAACCAAGTTAATTCTTCCCTGAACTCCCCTCCTTAAAAGTACAGAGCCCTGTGAGGTTACAGATAAGATTAACAACTATGTTCCTATAAACAGAGTCTTGTGGTATCCTGTTCCTACTGGGTCTGTTCCTTTAAGGCTGACCTCTGTACTTTTCCTGAGAAGAATGCCTGTCACCCCCTGGCATCCATAACATCCAGGCTTATGACATCCTGTCCCTAAGATTCAACAGGTTACAAAATGTGATCCTGTGACTAACTGCCTTTGTCTATAGCCCCACCTGCTTCCATGCCACAAAACAGACTGGTCCCTTGCCACATGTATAAAACTTGGAACCTCTCCTTTGTTCATTCTCAGTGTTTTGGACAGAAATCCAACTTAACCAGGTGGACCAAATAAAATCCTCCTGTTTCCCAGGAGTCTCTTCCATTTCTTAAATTCTGCAACACTACTGTTGAACCTCAGCCCCAGCCCTAATTTTTCTTTCTATAGGTATGTTAAATTACAGGAAGGCCAGGATGATTTCTATATCTTTTGTCATTTTTTCTCTAGAACTTGGCTTATTACTCAGGGTGTAGTATGTGTAAAATCTTGCAAAGTGAGATAATACATTGTGCTTTCTCCTTCGTATAAGGAAAGGAGGCACTGTGGATTACAGAAAACAGAAGTTTGGCTTATTCCCTTCTAAATGTTTGTCATTTAAAAAATTTCCAATTTTATTAAATGGGCAAAAAGAGAGTGAAAGCCAGCAGTAAAAGAGAAATACATTTATGAATACTGGTTTGATTCTTCAATGAGAAAAATTATTTAAAATTTTAGAAGCAGTAAAGGGCTGTCAAAGTTATATTAGTACATTTGATCACATATAATTTAAAACTTTCATGTATCCAAAGCAGTGAAAAGCAAAACTTGAAAACAAAATAATCTGGGACAAATATTAGAACAGAAGTGATAGATGAAATGTCAATTCTTATAAATATCCTTGCAGATTCAAATTGTTAAAAAAAATCTCAATTATATGACAAAGAATGAGTAACAGACCAGAAATATCCTTCTTATAAAAAACCTGGAAGTAATTAAACATTTTTCCAGGTCATTTGTTTGAGAGACTGCATTTTACTTTCCATTCATTGTTTTCTTTAATTCCTCAAATGGCCATGTTAGATATATACATTTATATACAACATTTTATAGAGGAGGATTCTTAGGAACAGAGAATGTAATTAATTTGCTCATTATTATAATTCTTAGTAAGAGTAGATTCAAATGCCAAGTATTCTGCAAAATAAAAGGTTTACACTGTTAACAATTCTGGTATATTAAAAATTCCTGTAGAGGGCTGTATAAAAAGAAACATAAATACAATTCTACAAATAATTGAGCAGTGCACTTGTTGCTCCTGATCACTTTGCCACATTCCTTTCAAATTCCAAGCCTAGGTAAACATAATCCTTCATGTGCTCTGCGACTCAATGTAACTGAACACAGTGTTTCCGTCAGTTATACCCATGGGGAAACTTTTCCCCCTTAAAGGTAAAATGCATTCTGTTTTCTTTCAAGATATTGTTTCATTTACTTGTACTCCTTTTTATTTTTTTGGCCTTTTGAAAAGATCACCATAAGCTACAAAACTTTGTTTTTAATTTAAAGTAAAGAAAAAAAAATAAAAACAATGGTATATAATTTCAAAACAAGATTGTAGGACAGTAATAATTTTTACTACCTTGTCTATTGTTATTGTAAGGTCAGCGAAGGGAGCAGGTACCAGGTACAGCAACAGAGAGGGGAATTTTGGAATAGAAGTGACAGGTGGGA
>NW_004955443.1:2165207-2217831 GCF_000276665.1 Chinchilla lanigera | reverse complement strand
TCTGTCAGGGAGGCAGGGTTGGCTTTAGTAGTTTTGCCACAGGGGTTGGGACTGGAATGGACTCTAACAGCTATCTTCAAAGTAGTTGTTCATATTACAAGATATAGGCATGAAACATTGGTCAAACAATATAGGCGTAAACCTTTCTCTTCCTTGAACTAATAGCAATTAGTAGTATAACTATCTATTGCTTATATTTATTTATTTATTTATTTATCCTTTCCCCTTCCTTCTTTTCTCCTTTCCCCCATTTAAATTTCTCTTTCCTTTTGAGCAGTTTCACTTGAGACCATACTCATAAGTGAAATAAATCATTCTCACATGGGTAAACATCTTATTGTCTCTCTAGCTTAAGAAGCTGAAAGAGTAAATAAGACCCAAATGTACAATAGATATTGTGAAATGGGAAGAAACTTTTAATGAAGATGTATTGAAGAATATTTATACTCCTCATATTCAATATATTCATTAATCTTTTCTAAATTCACTTATCTGGCTTTAATCATTTTTTCTTTAGCAAATACTCATGTGTTGTTTCCCAGTGACTCACAAGGCTAAATCCAGTGGTCATCTATCAGTTCTCTTAATATTAGATCAATCTGTGGCACTGCTCAGACATGAGTAATCTCATAAATGTTCTACATATTCTTGACTTCAGGACACCATGCTCTTCATTTCTCTACTACCGTCAAAACTATTCCATTCCTTTTGTTTGGTTGGCTGTTCCCTTTACATCAGTCTCTTATTGTTTCAATGGCTCAGTCTGATAATTTTAGATTTTCTATCAGATGTAGTCTCTTGGAGACACCATTAAGTCTCATCATCTATATACTGACAGCACTCAAATTGATATTTTCATTTTAGTCCTTTCTCCCACTTTGGAGAGTAGGTCACATGTGGCTTTACATCTTTACAGTTGTCTCTCGTTATACTATGGTTCACTTATTGAGGCTTCACTGTATCATGGGTATTTTAAAAAATTTCTAATTCTGTATTGTGGAGGCTTTGCAATATGACGGGGTATTGCAGTATATAAGTATTTATATAATATTTATGATTTTAATTGTTTTGCCTAAAAATTTAAAACAATATAAAAATGTTAATTCAAACATATTAAAAGAACATTAAATCAAAATAAGATGCAGTCTATATTTCACCAGAAAATGAATACCATACTGTACACAATGGAAATGCAATAGTAGGCCACTATGGCTTGCGCAAGTTTGCCAGAGTGAGATTGTACACAGCACACTATTGGTTGGTGGAATGGAAGGCGACCAACCACAGCACTGTGTTCTGTGTCCTGGGCGTTGATTGGCTCAGGGACTGTAGCATGGGTTTGTTTGCTCTCCCACACTGCGTCCATATGTTCAACATCTCCCCTTGCTCTTCTTGGCTGTGCAGTTCATTCATCTCATCGTCATCACCTTCATCGCCATCAGTACTACACAGCTATGTAATTGATGATTTTCATCATTCAAGTTGTAGTATACTTCACTGGTGAGTACCCATATAGAATTTTACATGTTGTTAAAATTATGTAGGTTTAAGAGGGTAGACAGTGTTGAAAAACATATGAGGTGTTTTTAAGAGTATGGGAAAGGTTAATAAGAAAATGGTAAAGGTTCATAGAAGTGTTGGAAGGGTTTATAAAGCCTTAAAATATATATAAATAGTAAGTATAACGGCACTACTTTGCGGATTTTCACTTATCATGGGGGTGTCTGCAAAGCAACTCGCACACTAGGTGAGGGATCACTGTATACTTAATCATTCTATCCAGACAGCCAATATTTTAAAAAACTCAACATATGTATATCTCAACAAACCATACTACTTTCCCTTTTTTTTCCATTCTTCACCTACTCAAAAATGATTTGCTGTTTGTGTTTCATTTGGAACAGTTTCACCATCTATGTCTGCAAGTTCATAAAGCCCTTTTCTGCTGTGTTTAATCTGCCATTAAGCCTACTTAGTGTATTTTTCGTGATAGTCACTGAGATTTCTATTTCTTTATGTTTGATTTGTAGCTTCTATGCATCTATTTGACTATTTCAGAATATGTGGTATAGTTTAATATTTTGAATGTCATTTCATGCAAATTAAAAGTTCTGAGACAATTTTTATGTGCTGATTATTCATCACACCTTGGATTATGTTTTCTTGAAATATTATTTTATTTAAAATCACACATTGCCAATTTTACCCTGATGAGTACTGGATATCTTTAACCTTCTTTAAATATACTTAAGTTTTGTTCTAGGAGGCAGTTGTTACTGGAAAATAGATTTCAGACTTTTATTTTATGGTCTTTAGGTAGGTTTAAACAAGAATGAGATCAGGCTGATCATTCTTCCCCTTTGAAGCAAGATCTTCCTGAGTTTTCTGTTCAATGCCCTAAAAATTGCAGGTTTTTCTTGTTTATCTTCAAGGAACAGGCATTTATTCCAGAATCTCTGCTCTGATGAGAAATTTCAGCAACTTTCAAGGATACCTTTGCCACAGCTGTCTCTTTCTCTAACACTCTCTCCTTTCTGTAGTTTATGAACTAGAGTGGGCTTGATTTCCCAGACTCATCTTTGTTTCTTCCACCCAATGGATCCTCCTGGCTCTTTTCCTTTGATCTCCCTGCTCTGTAGCCTAGAAACTCTTTCAAAAAGGTCTGAGTCACATCAATGTCCTCTGTCTCTCGAGGGCCAGGTCTTCTCTTGTCCAGTGTCTGCTGTCTTTAAAATGTCACTTCATGTCTTTGGTCTCTGCTGTCTTGGCACAGTTACTTTTTAGTAGTAAGAGCAAAACTTATCTCTGTTTCTTGTTTGAAAAGAAGTATAAATTTAACAATGATTATTTAAATGATAAAGAGAAAGAGGACATAATATTTTCATATATGGCCAGCTAGAACATATGTTTTCCTTAATAGAACTTTGACTTCTTATACATGTTATGGTCTTTAAACTGTTTCATTTAACTTATTGTTATATTTACTCTTAAAATGATGGTATCACTTAAACTTTGCTAATACTGTTTAAGTTAAATTCAATTAACTACAATAAATGGAAGGTAAAACTATTATAATTTTTTACCTTTATTGGGTAGACCAATTCCACTTGCTCCTTAGGAATAGAAGGGAAATAGATTATCACTTGCAATCCTTGATATTTAGATGGTGATAGTGACCATTTAAACTAAGTTTTACCAAGAAATGAATCTTGTTACTTCAATCTAAGTATCTAATACTGAATGACACTTGAGTAATTTACCAAAATCATATCCAATTGAAATAATTTTGAAAAATCCCTACAGACATAGTTATGGACAAATATGAAAAAGGATGATTAATTTTCAATCAGAAACAATACTACCATGTCTTATATAATTTGGTATACTATTAACTCAGAAAGAAATGAAAAATGACTTAACATAATTTTCTTATTCTTATATAAACCTGTGTGAAAAATTACAAGGTCAAATAATATAGACAATATAGACAATACAAGAAAATGAAAGTTAATGATCCATTTTGACTGGTGCTGTCAGGACAAAGTGAATATTCCATGAACTGAAAATATGTGTGCTTTGTGAGAATTTAACAGGAAGTCTGTTCAATCTAGAACAGGGAAGTTTAACTTAGCATGTCTTACAACTTCGTATGTATTTATTTATTTATTTATTTATTTATTTTGTCTTTGTGAGACAGGGTCTCGCAATTCAGGCTGGCCTTGAGCTCACTTATGTAGCCTAGGCTCATCTTGAACTCGCAATGATCCTCCTCCCTTAGCCTCCCAAGTGCTGGGATTACAGGCGTGTGCCACCACATCTGGCTGTTTTACAATTTAAATAAGCTACTCAAATTCTTCAAACAGAAGTATCCTTGTCTAAAGAATGAAAATATTAATATAGGTCTACAAATATGATATGCAAATAAATGATATAATATACATTATAAAATTTTACACATTCATGTTTGTGGAGTCATTTCATATTTTTAAAGATTCCATTATCTTTACTGTGATCTAAAACATGAACAAAAATGTACTGAGTTATGCACCAGAAAGGGCATTTTTTCAGTGAATTATTCATTTTTTGTTTGTTTTTTGTTTTTTTTTCTGGTACCTGGAATCGAACTTATGACTTTGCGCTTGCCAGGCAGGCGCTGTGCCGCTGAGCTAAATCCCCAGCTCCCAATTACTCATTTTAATATTTTTTCAATAAGAAAAAGAACTTATCTGACAGGTATAGTTTCAGAAGTTTTCACTTTTCAGGAGCATTAACAAACACATGCTGATCTAGTTTGAAACTGTTATTTACCAGTTCAAGAATCATCGGCAACCACCAAATATTCTGTGCAGTATTTTGAAGATGATTTTATCATACTACATTTTAAGTGTGTGACAGTTAATTGCAGCACCAACTTGCCTAAGTAATGCCTAGCAAATAGTTTTCGCTTAGTCCTGGGTGCCTGGGTGATTGACTTACTGAAGAGGAAAGACCCACCCTAAGTATGGATGGCATCATTCCACAAGCCTATAGCCTGGATGGAGTGAAAATGGAAAGGAGATCTTCCTTCTGCTTCTTCAGAGGAGCTCCAGTCTTTTGCATCACTTTTGGACATCTCTCTTCAGGCTTCCAGTGTAGACTCTTCAGCCTTGCAACACACTTTAGAGACTTGTAGCTTGCCCTCCTCAGCCTTCTAGCACAGACCCTTCAGCCTCCTGATACAGACTCGCATGGGACTCTCAGTGACTGGCAGACCTTCGACTTTTGACTGGATTATTCAGACCTCCAGTTTGTGGACTTCTCCTTTTTGCATTCTTCCACAAATGACTTCCACAAATGACTCATCCACTGTGAGCCTCTCCTGTAAATCCTTAATATACATTTTATATTAAATGTCTCATGAACCCTAACTCATACAGAGCTTGGTAGCAAGAGTGATTCTAGAGAAACAGATTGCAAGAATAAATTTTCTGAAAGGTTTTAGTGATTCCTGGAGTTGCCTCTTTAATTTGAGGAGACCTAAAACTGCTTTGGTCTCCTGATAATGTGTGGGCTGCTAATAGTTTGTGGTGTGGACTATTTAAAGTGAAATGCAATGTAGACCCATTTGATTATCCTAACTTACCCCAAAGATTTTAGTGACTTTGTACACAATACTTTTGAATAGTTTTGGCAGAGTGGGAAATATCATGATGCTGGCTTGTTGCTCTTAGAATTTCTAAACAAACCAGTAAAGAAAAATCATGACGTCTAAAAATACATAAAATATTTAAAGACTTTTAAGTGTAAAGACAATTTAAAAAGGAAAATAAGGCACTCAAAGATTCAAATACACAGCTCCAGACATACATGAAGAATCTTAAGTTTTCTAAGTATTTCCTGGAATATAATCTTTTTTGCTTAGACGCAGGGCTCAGATTGCAGACACCCAAATATAAGCTTTTATAATTTTATTGATTGAAATATAGCTGCTGTATCAGATGTGGTTCCTTGTTAGAGCAGAATAACACATATCCTGGTACCTGGCATGCAGCTATAAATTCTTTCTTCTCCATACCTGTCCATAATGCTCAGTAGAAACAATAGCTTTCAGATGGAAAGGCCAACAGTGCATCTCCACTGTATATACTGCTCCACTCAGGGTTATATTAACTCTCCAACCCTGTGTCACAACTTAGTCGCAAGGATCTTCATCATCTTTTTCTTCCACAATGTATCACATTGGTCCACGACATTGATGATATTATGCTGATTGAACCAAGTGATCAGGATGAAACAATTGCTCTGGACTTGTTAGTAAAGCATTCACAAACCAGAGATGAGAAATAATCCAACTAAAATCCAAGGTTCCTCTACCTCAGTGGAATTTCCAAGAGTCCATTATCTCCTACTCTGATAGTGTGGGGCAAGCATAGTTATACCTTATAAGATAAAAGATAAATTGTTGCATCCAGTTTCCCTTTGAACCAAAAAAGAAGCATAATGCTTAGTTGCCCTATTTGGATTTGGGGGCAACACCTTCCTCCCTTCGATGTTTCGCCCAGCCCATGTATGGAGTGACTCAGAAAGCTGTTAGTTTTGAGTGGGAGTCAGAACAAGAGAAGGCCCTGCAATAAGTCCAGGCTGCTGTTCAGGCTGCTCTGTGGCACCGTATGATCCAATAAATCCAATGGTACTTGAGGAGTCAGTGGGAGATAGGGATGCTGTTTGGAATCTCTGGCAGGCCTCCATAGGTTAATCACAACAGAGGCCTTTAGGATTCTGAAGCAAACATCTGCTATCATCCGCAGATAACTAGTCACTTTTTGAAAAGAGGCTCCTAGCCTGGTCCTGGGCCTTAGTGGAAACAATGTTTGACCATGGGATATCAGGTTACCATGCAACCTGAGTTGCCTGTTATGAGCTTGGTATTGTCTTAGCCACCAAGTCACAAAGTTGGACATGCACAGCAACATTCCAATATTAAATGGAAGCAGTACATATGTGATCACAGCTGAGCAAGTCCAGAGGGTGCAAGTAAGTTAAGTGAAAAACTTGCTTTCCCTTCATGTAATGTCTCTACCAAAACCACCACTGATAAACCTGCAGAATGCCTTATGAAACATCTTGGTATGCTACACAGTGTGGCTTCTGACCAAGGAATGCGTTTCACGCCCAAAGAAGTGAGACAACGGGCTCATGCTCATGGAATTCATTGGTCTTACCATGATCCTCACCATCCAGAAGCTGCTGGACTGACAGAAAAGTGGAATGACATTTAGAAGTTGCAGTTATATAACCAGTTAGATAGCAATACCTTGCAGGGTTGGGTAACATTTTTTCAAAAGACCATATCCATTATGTGGTAACATGTCTCCCATTGCCAGGATTTACAGGTCCAGTAATCAAGGGGTGGAGGTGGGAATCATACCATTTACCATAACCCATAGGGAGCTACTACCAATTTTTTTGTTTTCTGTTCCCAGGATATTAGGGTCTGATGACCTAGAAGTTGTGTTTCCAAGGTGAGAAAAGATTGTACCAGAAGGCACAACAAAGATTCCATTAAATTGGAGGTTAACACTTCCCCCTGGTCCTTTCGCGTTAATCATGCCTCTGAGTAAGCAAGCTCAAAAGGTGCTTGTGGTGTTGTCAGGGGTGATTAATACAGATTATCAGGAAGAAATTGGACTCTTACTCCACATGGAGAAAAGGAATAATACATTTGGCATGTAGGAGATCTCTTAGAACAACTCTTAATATTACCATGCCCTATGATTAAGGCCAATGGGAGACTTCAACTACCACTCCAGGCAGGATGACAAATGGCCCAGAAACTTCAGGAATAAATGTTCACCAGGGAAAGAACCAAGAACTGAGGAGGTGCTTGCTGAAGACTAAGGGAATATAAAATGTGTGGTAGCAAGTAGTTATAGATAGCATCTATAACTCTGTGACCAATTACAGAAATGGGGATTGTTATAATTGTTCTCAAGTATTTTGTCAATAAACTTGTGCATATAAGTACACATATTCAGTAGATAACTTGTAACACAATGCTAAAGTTATGAAATGTTAGGAGTAAGCATCACCAAAAGAAAATCTTTGCTTTTGGTTCTGGGGAGGGATTAGTATGCTTCTATTTTTATGCAGGGCAGTTGTATCATGCTAGGAGTAATTGTGTACTTACTATTATATCTGGAGACTAAGTGTGTATTTATGAAATGTGTCTAGACGTCAAGTAGACAAGGGCCAGATTGTGCTAACTGTGGTGTCAACTTGAATAAGAATCATCTACCTAATTGGTTTGGTGTAGTTCTGGGTGTGTGGATGATTGACTTACTGAAAATGAAAGACCCAGCCTGAGTGCTGGTGGCACCAGTCAATAGGCTTGTAGCCTGCATGGAATAAAAAGGGAAGGAAAAGGAGGTCTTGCTTCTGCTTCTTTGAAGGAGCTCTGGTCTTTGGCATCAGATTTGTATGTCCATCGCCAGGCTTCCACTGCAGATTCTTCAGCTTTCTAGATCAGACTCTCAAGTCTTGGCCCATAGAATCTTTAGCCTTCCAGCATCAATCCTTTGGCTTCCTTATAATGACTCACACAGACTTCTGCAGTGAGTTCTGTGCACCCAAATTTTAATTTGATCCTTTGTATCTACAACTAGTCATTCTTCCACATCTGACTAGGCAGCATGCATTTTGACCCTATCTTAAATCTTTTATATATATTCTATATTAAGCCTGCTTCTCTAGTGAACTCTAACTGATCTAAAGTGATTGCTAAATATTTGGAAATGCTAAAATTATAAACTCTGTTCTGGTTTAAAAACAGATCACTCAGAAAGAAAAGACAACAGATTAACCTGTGAAGATGATGATCGGGGACATGGTAGGCTAGGAAATCTGGAGGGAACCCTAGCATAATAACTACATTCTATGTAAAACAGTAAGGAAAAACAGGAGACAATGTTTATGGAAAACTTCTTCTGGGGAAAAATATATATAACAACAAATAGCAGTAAGATAAAAGGTGTGGTAATGACAACTCATTTTGTTTTTTTTTCTTTTTGCCTTTTTGAGACAGGGTCTCACGATGCAGTTCAGGCTGGCCTTCAGCGCCCTTTTAGCCCAGGTTGGTCTCAAACTTGCAAGGGTCCTCCTGACTCAGCCTCCCAAGAGGGGGATTACAAGCATGAGCCACCACGCCCGGTGACTTAACTCATTTTTCCATAATTGGAGAAAATACCAAACACTGAACAATTTACAGAAGTATCAGTTTATTTTGGCTGTAGGTTTCAATCAGAGGGGAGCTGTCCCCAAGGTAGAAACAGGGTGCTAGAAAGGAATGACAGAAGAAAGAGGTGCTCAACCCATGGGAGACAGAAAGCAGGGAAAGAAAAGGGAAGAGCTAGGGTCACTGCCCAGCAATACACCCCTACAGAGTTCCTGCCTCTTGATAGCACATTTGGCTACTCAATTCATCAATGGCTGAGTCCACTTTTTAGTTTATGGTTTCATGTTCCAACCACTTTTAACACCCATAAGAATTTTGGAGTAACCACTGTTATTATTACCTCACAGGTTTAACTTTGAATCTAAATTAAAAACATATCAGAAAAAGGTATTTCAATATACCCATATAAGATAGATATAGATAAAGTACATTTTCTCCCAATTTTCAGACAATTTTATCCTAAATATTTTATAACACAAGATTAATGAAGGATAGTAAAATATTTTAACACTTTTTCTGCCACTATATTTAACATATATGATACTGAACCACTACATTCTATATTAAGTCTCTTTAAAAGAGCCAAAGTCATCTCAGGAAAGCAATAGCTTTGGAAACCTGAAGAAGAAAGTTCAAATTCTCTTTTCAATAATGATACCCAAATAAGTTTTCAGAATTTGCATGAATTAAGTAAAAAATTTATGAATTAATAATCAGAGACAACCAAACATATCAGAAAGTATGGAAGTACTTGAGTAAGAGAAACAAATACACCAAAAAGACTTCCTTCCCCAGTATTTCAGTTATCTTCTTACCTCTGAGACACAATAAAGAGCATGCACCACTTAAAGAAAGAAGGATTTATTTGAGGCCACAGTTTGTAGAAGTTTCTGTCAAAGATAGGGAGGCATGGCAGAGGGGCAATATCCCTTGGCTTGCCAGGAAGAAGCAAAGAGAGAGGTCTGTGGAAGGTGTAGGGAGGTGTAACTTTCCAGCCCATGTCCCAGTATCCCACCACCCTCAACCAGGCATTACCGCCCATCATCACATTTAGCTCATCAGATTAATCCACCAATGAGAATCAAACCCCTATTATTCAAACACCTTTGTCAAAGCCCTAGCTATGAGTACATGAGATTTTGGCTGGACATCCATATATAAACAGTAACATTGTGCCCCTGGGATCCAAAAGACTTGTACATATCCCTTTATGCGAAATGAATTTAATCCATCTATAAGAGTCATCAGAATTCTAGCAGTTTGCCTTGCTGAAAAGTTTGAATCAAAATCTCAGTAGAGATATAAGGTAAACTTAGCTGTGAGCCCCTGTAAAAAATGTCACAGGATAAACATTTCCATTCCAAAGGTGAAAAGAAAAAATAGGGAGATAGAAAGAGTGGGACCAAAATAAGATCAAAACCCAGCTGAGAAAACATTAAAACCTGTGGTTCCATGTCCAGCACACAAGGTAAGTTGTAGCAATAAGTGAAAGCCAAATGGCTGGTGTGGCCTGTCCTTATGGCACTGCCATTAGGTGCAGACTTTATGGCTTCTCTCTTGGGTTGGCTCTGATCATTTCTTGCGGCCTTCCTCAGATATTCTGTTCCTGGTTTCTTCAAAATCTTGGGGTCTCCAGTGCACTTTTGGTTTCACCCTCATAGACTCATACACTGTCATCTCAGAGGTATACTGCCTGGCTTCCTCGGCATTCTTTTGAATTATCGATAGAATCCTCCCTGACTCCATAACTCTTGCTTTCTGCATGAATATAAATCCAGCACTATGTGGATTATTCCAAGGTTTGCTGCCAGCTAGAGCACTAGCCCAGAACTTTAGCGTCTTGATGATGGCTGCAAAGGCCTCTGTGTGCCTGGGCTCCTGAGCATGGTAAAGTGAATTCCATGGAGTCAGGTCCCTAATGCATCTTCTCCAACAGACTAACCCCAGTGCTCTTGATCTTCTCCAAGCAAATCATTTAGCCTTGTTCCCTTGAGCTTGTCAAACCATGTTGTTTCTCAGGATGTCCTCAAGCCATTTTCTTATTGTTCTGCAGTAAAGTCCTTGGTTTCTTTTAAATGCTAATTTTTGAGCAACAGAGGTCTCCTCTGCTCCAACTTTGCAGGACCAAACTTTACCGGACCCAACTTTACTCAAGCTTCCTTTCTAGCCTAAGTCAAAATATTTTAAATCATTCAGCTGGGTTATTAGCTCTTGATTCTCAAGATAGAGCTGGCTACCCCACTGCAACAATGCCCATGCCACAGCCTCAACATTAGACTACCTGGAAATTTCCTTTGCCACATTAGTTTCTCTCTTTTTTGTAATCCCAGTTCCCCTCAAAATCTCAGAATCAGGCAAAATGCAGACAGATTTTCCTGTCAGAATGTAACTCACATGGCCTCGTTGTTCCCCGCTGAAACCTCCTGAGCCTAATCTTTTCCATCTGCTTTTTTAATCAGCATTCTGGTCTTTGAGCACTGACTATAATCTCCCATCAATCTTAGTTTATAACACTGTAGGGCTACTTCTCCAGCCTGTATTTCCAAACATCTCCAAATCCTTCTCACAAGCCAGTTCCAAAGATATTTGAATTATATGATCAGGTAGTATCACAGAAAAGACTCCCTTACTGGTAACAAAATCTGTTTTAGTTACTTTTTCATATTTGAGACATAAATACCCAACACTCACAACTTAAAGGAGAAAAGGTTTATTTTGGCTCCATTTGTAGAGGATTTGGCCCATAGTTTCTGGCTCCAAGGCACAGTTGTAAGGCAGAGAGGCACGAAAGAAGAGCAACAGCTCATGGCATGAGAGCAGAAAGCAAAGTGAGAGATTGAGGGAGGAGGGAGAGAGACAAACCCGTCTGAACCACACACCCAATAACTCTTCTCCTCTAACTAAACTTCACCTCCCACATCACATTCAGCTGTAAACTCAACAGTGGACTAATCCATTGATGACTAACATGTCTCCGTGACATCATCACCTCCCCAGAGTCCTATATGTGTATGAGATTTTGAGGACATTTAGATGTAAACCATAAGAATAAGGAATTGTGAGTCCCTGCAAGTCATTTAGCCTTGTTCCCTTGAGCTTGTCAAAGCATGTTGTTTCTCAGGATGTCCTCAAGCCATTTTCTTACTGTTCTGCTATAAAGTCCTTGGTATGAAACTCTTAAGGTGTGAAAGCACAGGATAAACAGTTAAAGTGATGATACAAAAATACTCTGAAAATAAAATAAAACCATAGAAATTTTAGGAAACTAATAAGTTCAAATATTTTCTTAAAGTATGAAAGCATAGGATAAACAGTTAAAGTGATAGTACAAAAATATTCTGAAAATAAAATAAAACCATAGAAATTTTAGGAAACTAATGAGTTCAAATATTTTCAAGGAGATAAAAAGTGAATCAGAAAAATTTAAAAATGTAAGACACAAACACTAAAATCAGAATATTAATGGATATAAGTTAGATACAACTACAAATGTAATGAACTGAGAGATAAACATTAGAAAATTACAATGCAATACAGAGAGGTAGAGATTAAAACATTATAAAGGGAGAAATTAAAGGCAAAAATGTAAAGGCAAATTGTGCCCATATAAATATCAGAGTGTACAAGATATACAAGGATAGTTAGTTAAAATGTAATTTGACAAGTGTATAAACTAGAAAAGATTGCACAAATTGATTATCTCTAAAGAAATCACCAAAAGGAAATCAGTTTTCAAGCCAGAAAATATATGCAAAAACGCAAAACAGGCTATCAAAAGTTTGAAGACATTTTTTGTGTTTTTTTTGTTTTTTTTTTTTTTGGTTTTGGTTTTTTTCTCCAGTACTGGGAACCGAACTCATGACCTTGCATTTGCCAGGCAGGCGCTTTGCCACTGAGCTAAATCCCCAGCCCTTTGAAGACATTTTTTGAAGAAGAAGAATGAGCACCAACCATTATGTCTTTGGGAAATATACTACCTACAGAATTATATTAAAAGACATTATATAGAAAGTAGTGAAGTGAAGAAATTAATTAAGAGGAGAAAAATGTAAGCTTACAGAAAAAATGTGTACCCATAAAAATAGAAGCCATCATCTTTAATTATATAAAAATGGAAAAATTGAATAAGACAAAAGAAAATTTTGTTCTTGATACGGAATGAAGAAGTGTGTGGGGAGAAAAATGAAGTAAAAGGGAAAACCTCAGAATGAAAAGAAAGGAAGGTAGAAACAATCTATGCTTTAAAACTCAAAATGGATATAATTTAGCATTTATGAAAAAATTGATATGATGTATTCAAAATATTCAACTTCATGCTATTAAGATGCAACTAAACAAAATGTAATTCTACATGTCTAATAATAAGTCTATTATGAAAAATTCTACTATGAAGGTCTATGATGAAAGCAAAAGCAGGTAAAACTATATGAAAAACTAATTAATAGAGTTATTAGCATCTCATAGATCAAAAAACAGAGGTCTTATAAACATTTATAAAATTTGAATAACTGAGTTAGCGATTTTGGTTGAAAAATTATAGGTTGATTAGTCTACCAAGTATTTAAAGAAGATACATACTTATCACATATTTTCATTAATGAATTATCAGTAAATTAAAATGAAATCTGTGTTCAATAAAATTTAATATCTTTATTCAACTTAAGCTAGAAATCAAAATTTTCCATTAATTTGAAATTTTAAAAAAATACATATTTTATTGAAAATTAATTATAAATGAATAATTAATTAAATAGCATGCAGAATATTTGTGGGATGCATTGATGGCAATATATAGGAAAGTAGAAATTTTTTAAGCTAGAAGTCTCAATATTTAAGTAAAAATGGTAGTAACAACAAAAGAAAAAACCCCTGAGAGTGTATTAAGATATAATGAAGGCAACAGAAATTAGCAAGAAATTCCTGTGTTTCTGTGGGTGTGAGCATGTACGCATGTGTGTGGGGTTATCACCAAAGTCAAAAGGTAGTTATACTTAGAAAAGTTTAGTAAAACTGCAAACTTCCAATTTAATTTCTACAGTAATAGAATCCTCATTTATTTTTTTTATTGTGTGGACACATACTTTCCCTGAAAAATTGCTACTCTTTTCACCTTCTCTGGTAGCTAGTTTTGCCCACGTGATTAAATTCTGAGCAATGAGATGAAATCAATTTTCGTTATATGACAGCTATGTCTCTTTTTCTTTGTCCTTATGCTTTCCTTCTTACTGGATGGAACCACAATGACTTGGGATGATGAAGCAGTTTACTCCATAAAATGCTATTTAAAGTAAATACGAACAACTGGCTACACTGAAAGAATCCTAGTGCACTTGTAGAGCAAAGGCTCTGTATCAGCCTTTGACCTCCCGTTTTCAAACCTGAGCAAAAGTGAGCTAATACACTCTAATTTACAGAAGTATCTTGACTACTTCTCTGTCATTGAGGAGACAAAATGCCTGATGCCCAGAATTAAGAAAGGAAAGGTTTATTTAGCTTACATTTTATGGAGATTTCGGTCTACAATCAGCTGGCTCCAACGCAGGTTTCGAGGCTTCAGGTTGGCACAAGATAGCAAAAGCAGCAAGAGCAAAACGCGGGGAGCAAGCCTCTTTCCCCTCTTATTTTGTAAGGAGGCTCCCCCCACCCAGGTGGCGTGCAGCAGTCACATCATCTCCCACCCTTCTCCTGCACAGGCTCAGGATGACACAGAGTGAGGACCCGGTCCTGCTCAGTTACTCCGTTAAGCTTCTGAACTTCTCAAGCTGACACAGTGAACACCATCCCAGAGCGGTAAGGGAGTGTCCTTTTCACCCCAGGACACAGAACTGCTGAGTCACTTAGCCAAGCCGCCAGACTCCTCAGGTGGACACAATGTGTCAACCCAACACTAAGCCAATGTGATTTTCAAGTCACTGTTCACTTGCATGCAAACCTACTTCTCACACATAAGACAGATCTTGTAGGAAGAAAAGACTCTCCCCAAACATACTTTTACCAGTTAAAAATAAAGTGAATAACTGATTTATAATAAATGAGGAGGGGAAGTTGAAGTGTTGATCAAAAAAGGGAAATAAAATAATCATTTCAAACATAAGTCCATTGGAAAACACGTTAGCATTGACAGAATATGCTAAGTGCACCCTTCCTGGTGAAAGTAAATAAAATTACACCAGTTTGTCAGGTGCTGTAACCCTTCCCCAGCATGGTTTACGTGTTCAGGGGAGTAGAGAAAAGGCAGATAGCTGGAAATGCTCAGATTTGGACTTTCTGAGAAGATTATTCAGGACACAAAGTATGGCAAAAAGTTGAGAGCATATGCCAGAGAATTCTTAGTAATAACTACGGCATAAAATCCAGATTACTTGCAGGGGTTAAATATTTAAGTAGTGAGGGAATGCTGGGCTCAGAAGGCCATGCGTCTTAATAAAGTTTAAAAATTTGTGAAAATATGCCTTGGGAAGATATGTGGCGAAATCGAAGATAGCTGTAGGACCGTGGAAATGCTGAATTCAAGACTTTCAAATTTTCCCTCAAGTGATTAGTGCTCACTCTAAAGAACTTACCCCAAACTCAGCATGGGAGAAAAGCTGGACAAATTGCACAATGTACAGAAACATAAAATAAATTTCATAAGAAAGTTTTAAATATTTCAAAGAAAAATCCAAAACTTTTTCAGTTTTCAATCTTCAGAGAGGCTGCTCTGAATACAAAAGCGCTTCTCAGGGTGATTGGAGCCGTTACCACAGAAATAATTATTCTAGAGATTCACATGAACATTTAAAAATAGAAGCATCCTTCACAAGCCAAACGTTTGTTGTATGAACTCACAGACCTATTAGAGTTGAATATATTTCATCAAGTACTCTTTTAGAGGAAATTGTACCTGTTGCTACCTAAATTCTTACCATCTGATCTCTGTTTGATAGCAGAAATGGGAATTCAAAAACACCTGTATAAGAAAGAAATCCATTTAGCTGCATATTTTATATTTTTTCTTTCCATTTCAAATGTTTTCATTCTAAGGGTTTTATAAGGCGTTATTAATAAACCTTAGAAAATATTTTAAGATTTTCCCCACATCTCTGTGTAATATATTTGACATCCTCAATAATGCCCTGCTGGCTTCAGTCATAAAACTTTTCTGTCTCTTCAAACATTTTCCAGCCATTCCACTTTGATTCTTCATTTGGCTATTTTTTGAAAGGTAATTTTAATCAAAAATATAAAAAATAGAAAAAATCTGTTTCTGAAGTTTTTTCACGCAAAATAGCTCACTAGACTTCAAAGAGTTGCATATGTCAGGAGTCATTTTGAAAAAGTGGCATTTAAGGTGCAGAAGTGGTCAGGCTTGGCTGAGATTGTTCCTTCTGATGGTTATCTACATCTCTTGTATTTCCCTGGTGGAGCTCATTAGCATTGCCAAGTGATTTAAATTGGCTAGGTTAGAAGCATAATTTTAGATGGTTGAAAGTCTTCAAAGTAAATTTATCAATTGTTATAGATGATTGTGGAAGTTAATTGCATTCCAAGTGGAATTTAAATGTTTGAAACAGACATAAGCTTTAACCTCATTATTTTCATTAAAGATAGAAGAAGAAAAAAACTCATCAGTACATGTCTGGGTCATGAAGAACTATAGACTTTGAGAGTTCATTAAAGACCTGATATTAAAATCTTAGGCTGTTAGCCTAAGTTTTGGACAAAGTTTAAAGATGTACTGTCATCAGACACAAAATGAAATACTCTATTTCAATAGGTATTGTTCTATGCACTACAAAAACAGTAACTTGTTTAAATTTTAGGGAGTGCCCAAAACTAACTGGGAAAATACTTTAAAAATCTACTGATACAGCTATACGGAAAACTGTGCCTTAAAGGCTGGAAGGGCTTTCGGCAGGCCGAGACAGCAGACAGCGTATCACTGTATGAGGCAAAGAAGGAGCAACATTGCAAGGAAGGCACACACACAACCCACTTGGATGTCAGGGAAACAGTAAGTTACTGTTTCAAGATGAAGTACTTGAAGAAAATATAGAAGAAGGAAAATAAAATAGGCATATAATTTAGGATATGGTCATATCATGAAGGGATTATGGTTAGAATTTTTTTTCTTGTGAAATGATTTGTTATGATGCAATACTCTGATATGACCAGATTTGGATTTTAGGAAAGTTGCCCCTTGAAAGGGAGGGTGTCAATGAAAATAGAACAGGGAGAATGGAGAGCATTTTATTGAAAAGTTTCACAAAAGAAGGAGAGATTTGTACCTAAAAATGGAGGCAGTGGCTTGAAGGGATGAAAAAAAGTGAAAAATTTCAAAGACTACCAGTGCTGGTTTTTCTTTCAGTGAGATATTAAGCACTTGTTGACAGGAGTTGATGAGGGATTGAGTATGAACATGAAACAAGCACAAAGCTGTCAGTGAGTACCAGCTTTCGTATACCAATAGTGCAGGAGTGCGTGTCAGACCATCAGTGCCTGAGACACTTACTTGTCTGAGTGGGTGCTTCTGCGGCTCCTGTATTTTTATGGTGGTGAGTTTTTCATGCATGTGAAGATGTTGACACACGTGTCTTCACAAAGACTTTTGGAGTTGTTCACTTTGAAGGAGCTTCTCAACATTTAACAAAATGAAATAAACTGAAACCATGAAATAAATTAGGCAGAAAAAGTGAATGTACAAAAGCTAAGAGATCCTGGCCATAAATTATCTGTTGTCAGGTAAACTATTTTTGCCAAATCCAGACATTAACTCTAGTAGAGCTCTTTTGTAAATGTTACTTTTGCTATTGTTCATCACTGCTACTTATTAAGAAAAAATATTTCTAAAACACTCATCTGAATATTAAATGCTGAGGACTGACTGCAGTTTATATAGAGTACATTTCCAAAAACTAACATGGTATAAAAAACGTAGTGAAAGAACCAGAAATGTTCTGAAATGTTTCCTCTCTGTCCTATATTATTAAATTTACTACTGACCACCTTAAAGATAGACATTTGGGGGTTAATTTATAAATTAAAAGTCTCTTGCAATCTATGCCAAAATTTATTGGTCTGAAATGAGGACAATTACAATAGTAATTGTCACTTCTTCACAAAACCACAATTAGCTTATTACGTCATGATCTTCATCCATCGTGCAAACTCTGGAAATGAGGGCAATGGGGCTCCTCTAAGTATGCCAATCCCCTGAAAGAAGATGTTCAATGGTGAATCACACGTTTCAAGTGAACCACAGATGTTCAGACTTATTAGTGTTTTTTATTTAACCAATTTGTGTTTCTGTAACTTAAAAATTGTTTTTATGTGCTGGAAATTTTTCTCATACTGGAAGATGATATTAGTGACTGTATAACAGAACATTAGATCATTGTAATATTGTTTGTTTCCAAGTTTCCTTGACCTCCATATATCTTTGCAATTAAATCAGGAAGGTCTAGTAAAAGGCTATTTCTAAGAGGGAAAACATTTTAATATCACTACATTTAAAATTGTTTCCAATAATACAGTTCAATAAATTTGCTCCATTGAAGTTGAGCAGTTTATTGAACTTGTATTAAAGAAGAAGACATAGCAAATAATTGATCTTACTCAGGGATTGGACAAATCCATAAAATACACAACATTTTATATATCAAAACTTTTAAAGGTCTAGTAAAGTCATAACAGTTACAGTAAATAGTGATTTGAGTTTTAATTTTTCACTTTTAGGTTTTGGTGGTTTTTTTTTTTTTTTTGGTACTGGGAGCTAAAACTAGAAATGCCCATACCTGGAGAATGCTGTAATACTGAACTACACCCAAACCCTGTATTTGGGGGACTTTTGTTTGTTTGCTTGCTTCTTTTTCACACAGGTTCTAAGTTGCCCAGACTGGCTTCAAACTTGCCATCCTTCTGCCTCAGCCTCTTTAGGAGCTCACACGTACTGCTACATCCAGCTGACTTTTAACTTGAAGTATGCATATAGATGTTTTCTGTGTATCCCTGGAGACATGTTCCCCCGCTTGATGTATATATTAGTGGGGTTAGATATTTGGTTTGTAAGCAATCATGAAAATTATAAGGTGGACAGTGACAGAATCATGTATGTACACAGGCAAAATCACGTGCTCTCAGGAGATAACTGTGTGGAATAATGGTATAACTGATGTGCAGTATCCTTCATCTCCCCAGGTCGGTGTGGAGAGGCCAATTACATAATCCACCATGCATCATCCTGTTAGTAAATTGCACATCATAGCAATACAGGCTTCACATTTTCTTATTAAAGTAATGAGTAGACCCATGAAAAATTCTTTGTATAGTGTTTATCAAAGAAAATGTGGCTAAATATTGTAAATGCTAATCGTTTCTAATAAGAATTTAACTGAGGAGAGATGAAGAAAAGGAACAACTTAGAAGAAAACAAAGGAGTAAGTCTGGGCTGGACCCTGGGAGGCTATAAGGGAGGATGATGAGAGTGACAACTTTTTCACCAGAAAGACCCAGGGAGGAATGGGAAGTTCAGTCAGGCAAGTTGTTTATGGAACTTCATTTCCAAACCAGCACTTGGGAATTTGAGCCTGTGGCTAATCAACCCTCTGATGATCAAAGCTGTCTACACACACAAAACATTATGATACATTGGAGCAGCAGTCCTGGGATCAAGTGAGAGAGAAGATTGTTCTCCTTTGCTATAGAATGAATATAATGACCACTTGGGTAAATGTTAAACTTAATGGTCAGCCAGGCATGGTGGTGCATGCCTATAATCTCAGTACTCAGGAGGTTGAGACACAAGGATTGCCATGAGTTTAGGGCCAGCCTGGGCTACATAGTGAGTTCAAGGCTAGCTTGAACTGAGATCCTGTCTCAAAAGAAAAGAAAAGAAAACAAAACAACAAAACAAAACTAAACGGTCATTGTGATGGTATTTGGTGAGGTGATTAATTCGTGGATGTGGAACTCCCAAGAATGGATTTAGTGATCTTATAAAAATGATGCTAGAAAATTTTCTTGTCCTATCTATTATGTGAAGATATAGGGAGAAGATCACATAACATTATCACCTCAGGATCATGTGTCCACCAATTCTTCAAGATTCATACAATCATTATGTATTGCAGACATACTAATAAAAATAGATTTTAAAACTATTTCATTATGATATATAAAAATTATGCCAGTTATAGTCTTTACCTTAAGAAATTTACAGTTTTATAAATAGACCAGAAGTTACAGACTCTATGAAATTCATGGATTATTTGATAATAAATATAAACTGTCTTAAATAGACTGATGTAGTAAAAGGAAGAGGTAACCATTCTGTGTTTAATCAGAATATGATACTGGAAAAATGAATGTCTTCTCTCATTCCGATATAGTGATATAAAGATAGGAAAAATTCCAGCCCTTCTCACCCAATAGAACTTTCAGGATTTTACCTTTGATAAATGAATCCATACCCACTATGTGATTCAAAACCTCAATGTTTTCAACAGAAAACAATAGCTCCTTCTATTGGTGGCAGGTTCATAGCAACCAAAATATGCAATGATGTGTCAAATCAGGACAATCATAATGCTAACTACCACGAAGAGCTATGTTACAAGCAGGGACCTTGCTAGCCCAAATCTCCAGCACATTATCTGACTTTTGGCAGTCCTGAGAAAGAAGGCAAGTCTTTATATTTTATTTAGTGTACAAATAGCAAGAACAAAGAATTAACTGAACATAAATGCAGGTTAGGCTTAATTGTCAGCAATATTCAGGGACAGAATATCGTGATATGTTTGCTAAACCTTTTTTGTTGGGGGGTAGAATTTGGTTGGGCACTGAAAATATTTGTATTTCTAAGGAAGCATGTCTGTTGGGGTTCAGTGGCTGACCAGCAGTCCTTCCAATTTAAAATATTTCCTTTAGATTTAACTTTGAGATTTAACTCTGAGATGGGTAAATTTATTTATCTTTATTTCCAGCATTATTAAAGGTTGAGGTGTATATTTCATGGAATCCCTAAAATTTGGACATAATGTAAAAAAGTCCTGGACTTGAATATAACATTAATTACATGATTAGTAAGATGCTTTTCAAGAGAGAAATTCAATGTGTCATGTGCATTTCTTAGAAAGCCTAAGAAAAAAATGTATAATATAATGAACAAGTGAATGCAAAGGAAGCCACGATCTATTTGCTCAGAAGTTTGGTAAGATAAATCACATTTTTCTTGACTTATATCCTGCAATTGTTATGTAACAAATAACTTCTCTTTTGTGCATTGGCTGTAAAAATGTATCTACATTCATCTCATTACTTTTAACCCTCCTGAACAGCTGCATTGAATACAAAACTGAACTTTTATTTTTTTCGTCTACAGAGAATGACATGAGAGTATAGTGGAAATATTTACAATGCTATTTCAATAAAATGGCAAATAGGCAAGATGTTTGTGCCTTCGTGTGGGTGCTTGCTGTTCTAAGAGCCACTTGTTTCCCAGTTGACAGAGCACTGTGTTCTTCTTAATGAAGCCCGAGAGTTCTGAGTTGTTGCCCTATAATTTTCTGGACAGAATGAGCTGTTGCCTGTGCCGAGAGAGAAACACACACTCCATTATCTTTTCAATAGGTCTTAAAATTATTTGTTTAAAAATCTCTCCCACTGTCACTTTTAGAAGTGCTTGCAAAAGTGATTGTTATAGATCACCCCCTCTCATAATTTCAGAGCAGTCTTACATTTCTTCTCTCTTCTATTTCAGTAAGAAACTCAACTTGAAGCTTCAAAGGCACCTATTTCTTTCCAAAGAATTGTCCCCTCTTTATTCAGCAATATTTTCATTCACAAATGTTCTCTTCTCCAACTTCAATTATTTACTTATCATCCTCATGGGAGCACTTCACAGCATGTTTCCTGAGGGACAGATCCTATGCTTAATTTTTGTCTTCACTGCCCGTAAAATAATCACCTTAGAGTTCCAGAAATATATTTAGTACAGAATTTCATTCCTGATGCCTTTTAGCTTAAGGAATGCTACAAACATGGAGTACTTTTTGGCACTACTTACCAGAGTACATTTCTAAAACTTTCCCTTCTTCAATTCAATAAGCAATTTTATTATTTCAAGTCTTACAGAGATTTAACTGGGTTGAGAATATAGACAAATTACAATTTTTAAAACTTTAGTCCATACTTCTCAATCTACACTTTATTTTATATCTTGTAATGGCTGATGAACAAAACCAATCTGAGAGAGTAATAAATATATTCTAGTCAGGGGTGACAAGGAGAACAATTCAATATAGGACACATAATTTATAAGAATTATTTTGTAATAGTCACCCAAACAGTGCAGGAAATCTGTCCACATACTAAAGAACAAAGAATCCAGCAGATGAGGGCTTGGATCCCACTATAATGTCCTGCATGTTTCCCGCTGAAGACCTAGAGCACATACCAGTGCCTCCTATGAGTCCAGCTGGAGGCGAAGAGCACAAGACAATATCTTATGCAAATTTGTTTCACAGATCTGCACTGGGAAGGCCCAAAGGTCAGTGGTGGAAGCTAGAAAGACTGTGCCATCTGGATGAAGGATCTGTGCTAGCAGGCTGAGACATCTGCACTGGAGTCCGGAAGTATCACAAAGTAAGAACCAGAGTTTCCCTGGAAAGTACCACAGCCATCCTCAGCAACAGTGAGGTCCTAAGCTCCTCTGATAAAGAGAAAAATCTGAGTTCCATCAAGAAAGACAAGGCAATAAGCTTCTCCAGGAGACTGAGCAGGGCACCCTCTTTCCCTCCAGAGCCAGGAAGCAATGCTCAAAGTGAGGATCAGAGCTCTCCCAAAGTAAACTGAAGTCATTCTGAGCGACAAGGTCCCAAGCTCCTCAGAACATGAGAACAGCCCAGTTTATCAGGAAAGCCAGCATGATTAGCTTCACCAGGAGACTGAGCAATGCATCATCTTCCCTTCTGAAGACAGGCAATGATGCTTAAAAAGAGGACCAGAGCTCCTGCAAAGTGAACCATAGTCATTCTCAGTGACAGGAAGGACCTGACGTCCTTCAAAGATGAGAGCAGCCAAGTTTATCAGGAAAGCCAGCATGACAAGCTCCTCCAAGAGAACTAACAGATCCTTACAGATTCTAACAGCACACAACAGCTTTGCAGCTCCAAAAGCCTCTCTTCTTCCTCTCCAGTTCTGCCTTTTACGCTGCTGGCAACAATCCTCAGGGAGGCCTCCCAGACCCAGCACCACGCCGATTCAGTTCACTCGGGTGTTACAAGTTGATCACCAGTTGTCAGTCCACATACATATAATTAATTCTGAACATCCTTCAAGGTCCATGTATATAGGTTTAGCTTCCAGGGTGCCATTATTGGGAGACGATGTGGATCTTTATGAAGTAATAACTTATGGAGGATCTGATTCCTGATACCATGGTTGCAAATGGCAGTGTAACGACCACAGCCTGCCCTCTCTTTCTGATTCCTTCTGGTTTCTGGCTCATGATACGTATCAATTTGATGTGTATTCCCACCATCAGGTGTATCCTTACCACAAGCACAAATGAGCTACTCAGTCCTGGTTTTCAACCCTGAACTATGAAATAAACATTTGTTTTAAATTAACACTTATGTTTAATCTCCTCAGCTATTTTGTTGTGATGAATTAAAATTAATGCACTGACATTATCTTGCATTATGTGTTTTTTTTTTTTTTTTTTTTTTTTTTGTGGCACTGGGAATCAAACTCAGAACCTTGCTCTTGCCAGGCAGGAGCTTATGCCGCTGAGCTATACCCGCAGCCCCGCGTTATGTTTTCTTACTATATAAATTCTATTTTCCATGATCATTCTCGTTCTACTAGTCTTTCCAGAATATGGCAGATAAAAATTCTCACCCAGGGCTGGGGATATAGCTCAGAGGGACAGTGCCTGCTTGGCAAGTGTGAGGTCCTGAGTTTGATTCCTGGTGCCAAAAAATTTAATTAATTAATTAATTAAAATAAAAATTCTCACCCTTGCTTTGAAAGAGTTTACATAAATAATGTCTAACCACTTTTTTTTCTATACTAGTCTACATCCCTGGCCTCAAAGAGTAGCTTCAAATCCACCTGCCTGAATTAGGAGTAGTTGGATGATATCACAAAATGAATAAAGGTACAAGTGAAATATGTTTATTTGCTGCCTGTTAGTTATTTAATTTTCAAAAAAAGACCTGTGTAAGTTTTTCTTAACTTTTGTGAATTATTTGGATCAGATTATATGCCCCCAACATTAGAAGTCAATGTGTTATAAGAAATTTTGTGGAACGGTTCTCAATATCCGTCCCACCATATTTTGAGTTTTCATTCCTGTTCTGTAGGAGCCAGAGCATTCATATCTTCATTTTTCAGACACCTATGCATGTAAAGCTCTGGATTTGATTTAGATTCAGTCATAAGACATGAAAGGTGAAAACTAGGAGAAAGGAAAGAATTTCATGCCTCTGCTCTTAATTCTAGGAAAGGAGACACAATTTTTCTGCAGTAGCAACAGCAACAATGTCCCTCTCCCAGTCATAAGACTTAAAAGTTAGGGCAATTTTGCTTCTTTGGATTGTGGCTAACACATACCATTATGTTTGTGCATCTAGACATAATATCTAGAGATGCTTGACTATAATGGCTTCTTGTGGTAATGGTATGATTGTCTATTATGGCATGCTCTTGTAAACTCCTGATTCTATAAGTGGTGCCAGTTTCTTTGATAGTTCTACAGCACATCTTTGAAAGATTTTATTAACCTACAATTTCAATCTACAAATTTTCAATGAGTTTGTATGTAATTTACGATCTATAAGAAAGTCCTTCCTGATAAAGTAGTTGGTAAAAAATATTGGAAATATATTAGGTTCTTAAGGAAAGGAGAATTTTGAATTAGTGACCTCATTCAGTTTGAGTTTGAAATGTTCAACTAGCATTAGAAGACTGACCATAGATAGGCTATGACATTCAATGGCACAAGGATTACTTGAATTTATGTGTGAAATTGGTTGGGATTATAGAACAGAAATTTCTGGCCTGTATTTGAATCCATATTCTGCCATATATTAAGTATGTGAGCCATAGCCAATTATTTAACTTACTGCCTCAGTTTTCTTGTATGCATAATAGTATATTTTATAGCTTTGAAAAAGTATAAAATGAATTAGCACAGAGTCTACCAAGAAATGTGTACACACTTCAGAAAAAGAAAACTAGTAGGATGTTTTTACAACAGATGGTGTTATCCTTGTATGAGAGACCCTAGAGGACAGTGGAGAGGCGGACCTCAGGGAAGAAATTCAATATGCATGTGCAGTAATCTCAGTGATGAAGATAACCCAAGCAACAGTTCACCATACTAATAATTGTGTGGAAGCTAATGGCTACCACTATGAGTACCTCTTATAATTGTCAAGGGCAAATGTAACTTGTGTTAATCTCATGACCTCTCAATAAATTTAGTATGAAAACATTTATACAAGTTTTTCTTTTCCTGATGTATTTGTACATTTTTGGCACACTGTGTATTTACAAAACCTAGAAAGATGTTTGTCATTTATAAATATTATCATTACTATTGTTACTATTATTGCCACCGTAGTTGTTGCTTTTCACAAGCTCTTAAGTCTAAAATTTTGCCAAATATGCATGCTAAGAAATTAGCCTTTTACAGCTTGCCAGGCACAAGCAAAAGACACCACACACCATAGGCAGAGAAAAAAAGAAAGTTTATTATTCACAGGAATAGCAATACTCTGAATCACATTTACGTCCATATCACAAACCTCAATTTCTGTGGGCAACAAAAAGAGATTAAGCAGAAATATACATAGACAATGAATCACCATGGGGAGGAATCCTCAAACCTGGAGGATGAGAATCTTTGTAATGTAGTGTAATCACCTATCAAACAGAGATGTTACCTTTATCATATTAGATTATAAAAAACCAGCCTTTGCTACTCATCTTTATCTTCTAAGGTTATTGCTCAAGATATTTCAAAAGATTATCTGTGACAAAGCCACTCAGTGCCTTTGCTTATACGACAAGTAGAAATGTGAGACATCCAAAAGATTTCTTTCCAAAAGGTCTGTCCTTTCTCTTCACACTATCTTGATTTTTGCTGAATTCTTCCATAAATGTGTGCTGCTTTAATGGATTACACTGATAAATCAAACAGCTCAGTTTGTATCTGTTCAATTCATCTCATATGTTATTTAATTGAGCCTACTATTAACAGGATGTATATAAATATTTTGCCCCATATATGAAGTATGAAACTATTTAAAAATTCAGTGCCCAAATGAGATATCTATCCCATGCAATCGTTTAAATGGATTAATATTGATTTTACTTTTGAATTAATTGTAAATTTTAAATTGATAAAATTATAGTTTTAGGAAAAAAACATACAAGAATATTACAGGTATTCTTCTTCTATGCTCTGGTCGAAATCCATTGCCAGAATTTCAGATCTGGAGGTAGTTGCTATCTGCTTTTCCTACATTTTATTAGATATATAAATATTTTATATTCTAATTAATTCATTTCAAAACTAAAAAAAAATACAACTACCTTGCAATTTAATGAATGGACCTCGACTTTGAAATTCAATATATTAAAACATGGCTTTAAGCACCTGAGTTAGTCATGCTCCAAAGAGATTTAGACCAACTACATGAAAACAAAAAAAAGAGATTCAAAAATACAGAGGACAGAGTGAGAACATCTAGTCAGTGTCTAATTTGCATTCCAGAAAAAGGAGCTAGTATGATAAAGAAATAAGAATTAAACTTTTAAAAATGACTTGGAGTTTTCCAGAACTGATAGGATAACCTGTGGATTTAAAAAATTTCAGTTGATTTCCATGAAAAACTATCAGAAAGATAGGCAATATTATAGACTAATGAAGAAAACAAATATTGTGTAAGCGTGAGCAATTCCAAAGTCCAGTAACTGTCATAGAAGAGTTCAGTGAGGTAAATGTGTGTAGTAAAGATGATGTTGAGCTGGATACTCTGTCCAGGTCAGTGGGAAGAGCTACCAACAGTGCTTGGCTCTCTATGTAAATAGCTAGCCGTGCAACACAACTTTCCTCTAATGCAGCGCCTAATTGTGGGATAGCCTGGAATGGCACACAAACAGAAAATGATGTGAAACCTAATTTTAGTCAATGTAGGTTTATAAAGTTTTATGAAATTTTGTTCAAGAGATGCTCAGAAGAAACCATGAAAATATTAAAAATTATTGTTGAGTATTTCAGTTCTATTGTTATTGAAATATTAGCTGAAGTATTAAAACCTGAGATTTGATTATATGGAAATCATAATGATATATGCTTAATAACAACAAGTCATTAATAGTGACATTCTGTGTAAACAGGACTTCATTTTTCTAAGTGGAAAGTGGAATTATATGATCTTGCTTTCACCGAGTAGTACTGTTTCTGAAAGCATGCTCATCAGCTGAGTTTATATTAAATATTAGATGTGATCATGATTGCTGTATCAAAATGTCCCACATAGTACTAAAACTACTCCAGTTATAACCTTTGAATAAATAAATATCAACACACAAAATACATAATTAGTGCCACAAGTTATTATTGATTATAAATGGCAAAGTTTAGTCCTGGGAAACAAGTTGCTTTTAATCTTGATTTTTAATTATTTCTACTCGGACTCCAAGACTATTGTCTTCTGCTATTCTCTGACAAAAATAAAATTGCATTCACTTCTCATAATTTATAATTTATCATTTATTTTTCCAGACATGGTTGTGATCTAGCATGCATTTGTGAGGATAAAAAGTATATGGTCAAGAGATATGTTCTACTTTCATTCTTCATCCTCAACAGAGACTCCTAATTTCAACACATGTTCCAGTTCCATTTTGGTTGTGATTATTTCTAATCCTCTTAGTTTGGTTTTGTTCCCACCATTGAACCCCACATACCAATCATGACCCGCTTGTTTAAGCTCCAGTAACCTGCATATGTCTGGAGGGAGCATGTTTCTACAGGTCACTGTGAAAGCAAAAGGCTTGTTATCATTGTATTAATCAAGTACTATTAACTTTAAAAATGAGTGTAACAAAGTTTATTTTAAAAAGGTTTTTATGTTAATGTTCTGCAGACAAATAAATGTTAACAATTTAATTAAAAATCATATCACCCTTACATAATTGATCTGCGTCAATTACAAAGTGCAATTGTTTGAGTGTTGACAAGAACCTATTTTTATTTTATATTTTATTGTACACATTTTCAAATTTTCTTTTCACCACTAGTTTCTCAAAGTAAAAACAATGTTTTCTGAGTGTAGTGGACAATGTTTATATGTGTATGGAGAGTTTGCCTCTCTTCCCTGGGCCCTGACTCTGCAGAGGGATAATCCAGAAGCTGTGTTTATCTTTTCATTCAAGATAGTAAGGTAATTGGACCAAATTTTTATCAAATAACTTTACTCTAGCGATTGAACTGAGTTCACATACAGTGGGTTTTGCTACTGCATCACGTGAGTGAAGTCCAAAACATAGCTCCTGTCTTTCCCGGAAGTTCAGAAAATTTCATGCTTTATTGAATGGGGTATCTTATACCCATTCTCTCAATTTATTCTGTGCTTCAACTTTGAAGAGTTTCTTGCTCTTATTCAAAGGAGTCCTACCTAATCTATACTCTGTCAGTACGTAGAATATGATAGTGCAAGATATGTTACCTTAATTTCCACATTTTGTAAAATTACCTATAGGAGTCATGAAGTTTAATGCAACTACTGGATAGAATAGCAGAATATCAAAAGATGAATACAATGAGCAGTATGAAGTGAAGTTAAAGAATTAGAAGATTAGAGATATTTTTCTCCTGATGTACAGTTTGAGGTGTCCAGAATAATGGAACGAACTTTGAAGGGTTCAGCATCATTCTTGTGTATAACTATTATGAACCTTCCTGGTGGATGACAATTGTAGCCAGCCCTGTGCAAGTGGTAGGTATGAGAACTTGCAAGTGCTGACATGCAGTTTGATTTTTCCATTTAGTTGGCCTTTTATGTATATTTTACTTTAGAGGTAAGGTTAGCTCTCAAGCAACTCAAGGACCATTCGAACCCAATATGGTTCAACTATTAATTTATATCTTTTCATTAATCTATACTTTAATAAAAGATTGAGAAATTTATATGGATTCCTAGAAGAAATGTTATGAGATTAATGAGATATAGTAGTCCACAAGAGTGAATTTTTCATATAAATGAAGCTCAAATAATCTGCAAAATGTTGTCGCTGAAAGTAAAAATTTTCAAAAGTACTCCTTTCCTTGATTTTCTGAACTAAGAATATTTGATGTAATTCTATATTTCCTTAAAGAACAACTGCGAGGGACTTGCTGTTTGTACTAATTTTGTCTGGATTTACATTTTGCTAATTTTCTATCTGTACCTGAACGTCTCTCAGAATGAATATTAACTATGGATCTGAGTATAGAAACGCTTTGCAAATGGACAACGCAGGCTGTCTTCACTGTATATCACTGTGATTTGAATCTTCCTGATTTGTCAGCATTTTCTTTGGTTTCATAATTTAAAGGGGAGGCAAGATTCTAACCTCATACAAAGCCCTTTAAAGTATTAGTTTCTCCTTTATGGCTCTTTCAGCATGCTTTCATTTAAATAGTTTAGAGAAAAATGGACTCTGAGTTGACTGATACTAGGGAAATAAGTTCAATGCTGCTGATCCATTTAGCATTTTGCTGGTTATTATTTTATTAAGATATGAGTTTTAATTTTATGGAAAAAAATTCATAACAAAAGGAGAATAACAATAGTTAATATATTACATGTTGGTATCTTTAAACTAGTTTCTCAGAGTACAAGATATGGGCATAAAAATTTCTCCAATTGATATTAGCACAAACCTACTTTTTCAAGGAACTAAGAGACACTAATGGTATAACTGACTTGCATTTTCCCTTTTTCCTACTTTCCTTTGCCCTTTCACCCATCTTGGTTCCTTTTTCCTTTTGAACAATTTCTTCCCATTTCACAATGTCTATTGTGCATTTTAGAACTTATTTACCCTCTCAGGTCCTCAAACCAGGGAGACAATATGATGTTTACACACATGAGTCTAATTTATTTCATTTGTGAGTATGGTCTCAAGTTGCATCCATTTACCTGTAAAAGTTTCCAGTTTATCCTCTATAGTTGGGTCTCTTATTTTGGTATCAGGATAATATTTGCCTCCAGGAATAATTTAGGGAGTTATTGCTTCCCTTTCAATTTCTTTAAAGAGTTTGAGGGTATTGGCATTAAATCTTCTCTAAAATTTTGTAGATTTCAGAAGTTGCATTGTCATTTAATTGTAGATATTATTTAATTTTTTTAAAATTTCATCTATGACTCACTGGTTTTTCCAGAGGGTGTTATTTAATTTCCATGTGTTTATGGAGCTTTTGTTGTTTCTTTTGCCATTAACTTCCAGTTTAATTGCACTATGGTCAGATACTCTACAAAGGATAATTTCAACTCTTTTGTATTTATTTAAGCATGTTATAGGGTCTGTTTTAGAGAACGATCCATGTGCAGCTGAGAAGAATGTGCATTATGATATTGTTGGGTGGAACACTATGTAAACATATACTAAGTCCATTTGTTCACAGGTGTAGTTCAGTTTTGATATTTCTTTCTCAATTTTATCAAGTGGATTTATATATTTGTGACAGTGGAGTATTAAGGTCCCCTATAACAATTATGTTAATGTTCATTTGATTTTTCACGTCTTAATATTTGTCTTAAATAGTTGGGTGCTCCTATATTTGGTGCATATGTGTTTATGATTGTTATCTCCTCCTCTTGAAGTTTTCCCTTTGCAAGTAAGTAGTGACCTTCTTTATCTCTTTTTTTTTTATTTTAAAAATAAAAGGAGGAAAACATTAACAGACAGACAGCCTTTTACAAAATAGCAGAAGAACAGTTCAGACAATACAGAGTTACAAACAAAGTGGTAGGAAATTAACAATGCTTCTTGTATTACATATTGATCCTTGGTTTGAAGTTCACATTGTCTGCAAATAGAATAGGTACCCCTGAGTTTTTTGGTTTCTTGTTGAATGGAGCATTGTTTTCTATCCTTGGGCTTTTAGTGTATGAATTTATTTTTGAGTTAAATGTATTTCTTGTATGCAGCATATTGTTGGATCTTGTTTCTTAAACCATTCTGCCAGTCTGTTTCTTTTGATTAGTGAATTGAGGCCGTTTACATTGATGGTTGTAACTGGTATGTGTTGGCTTACCTTCATCATGTTATTTTCCTGCTGTTGGTTCCTTACTTTTCCCCTCTGTTTAATTGCTTGTGGTGCTTGGTGGTTTCTTTTCGTTGTTATTCTTGGAAGTGTGGTCATTTTTATCTCTGTCTAGAACATCTTTCAGTACTCTTTAAAGTGTTGCTCTGGTGGTCATAAATTTCTGCAGTTGTTCTTTGTCGTGGAAGTGTCTTGTTTCTGCATCGATTTTGGAAGATAGTTTTGCAGGGTACATAAATCTCACTTGAAAGTTGCTTGCTTTCTCAACTTGAAATACTTCATTCTAGGTTCTTCTTTATTTGAGGATTTGTGTACAGATTTCTGCCATGATTATGATGGGTTTCCTTTACAGGTGATTGTTTCTTTTTTCTAACCGCTTTTAGTATTCTGGTCTTCTGCTTAGTTTCTTAGAACTTGATTGTTATATGTCTGGGTATAGATTTTTTTAGTTTATGGCTAATTGGAATTTTATATGGTTTACTTCTCTGTATGTCAGATTATTTCCCATGCCTGGAAAATTTTGGTATTACTTCTGCAAATAGTTTTTTTTTTTATGTCATTTGCATTGACTCCTGCTTTTTTCGTTGATATCAATTATTCTTATATTACAATGATCCCTCACCTATTGTGGGAGTTACATTCCAGAGACCCCTACAGCAGGTGAAACTCTGAGAAGTGGTGTCATTACATTATTTTATTATTTATATATATTTTAAGACTTTATAAACCCTTCCCATGCTCCTATAAACATTCCTCACTCTCTTATTAACCTTTACCACACTCATAAACACTTCATATGCTCTTAAACACTTTCTACACTCTTAAACTTACATAATTTTAATGACATGTAAAATTCTATATGGGTACGTGATGTGAAGTGGACAAAGGGAGACTCTGAACATATGAGCACATTGTGGGAGAGCAAACAGACCGATACTATGGCCAATCAGTGCCCAGTATACAGAACACAGTGCTGTGGTTGGTCACCTTCCATTTCATCAGCCAATAGTGTGCTGCGTACAATGTAATGTTGGCAAATTTGCACAAGTGGTGGCGGGGTACTACATTTCCATTGTGTATAGTATGGTATTCATCTGCTGATGAAATACATACTGTATTTTATTTTGATTTAATATTCTTTTAATATGTTTGAATTAACATGTTTTATATATTTTATATTGTTTTAAATTTCTTAGGCAAAAATAATTAAAATCATAAATATTATATAAATACCTATATACTGCAAAATACCACAATATTGTGAGAACTCTGCAATACAGAATTAAATATTTTTTTAAAAACCCACAATATGGTGAAGCCACAATGAGATAACCATGATGTAGCAAGGGACGACTGTATTTTTCTTTGCCTCATTTTGCAACTGTTAAATTATTTCCTGATCTTTTGTTTTTTTCAAGATATCTTGGTTTTTTTTTTTTTTGTTGTTGTTGTTTGTGTGTTTGGTTTTTTTCCGGTACAGGGACTCGAACTCATGACATCACACTTGCCAGGCAGGCACTGTGCCGCTGAGCTAAATCCCCAGCCCCAAAAGATCTTTCCTTTTATGATTGCTAGCTGTGATCCTGCCTTCAAGGTCTGAAAGTCTCTCTTCAGTTTATTTCGAACAGTTTTTCCAGCTTTCAGTGCAATTTTTAATTTCCTGGCTATATATTTGAATCCATTTCATACATTCTATTTCTTTCCTATATTTATCATTCATAGTTTCCATCCTCTTCCTATCATCATCTATCTCTATGGTAGATTTCCTGAGCAATTCCCTTATGAATATTGATATTTTTATTTTACTTGAGAGATTATTTCTGATCTGAGTTCCTCTACAGCTTCATGGATTTGTTCTTTTACATCAGTTGCTATCATTTCAGAAATGTCAGGGACGTATCTTACATTTTCCTCTATCTTGTTGTGTCCTAGACTTGTTCTGGGTGGGCTGGAGGTCTGAGGTTGCATTTTGCTTCTTCATCTTGTCATTTTTTATTTCAAAAGCTTTTATTTTGTTTTCTGTCTTGATCCTTGTAAGTTCTTGAAGTAGGTAGTTTTATTGCTACTATCAAGGCCTCTCTAGGTAAGGTTTGTTCTTCAGGGGTGCCTTCTGTGTGTAGTAAGTGATTGATTTTTGTCTGTCCCAAGAGACTGTCTTTCCAACTACTTTAGAGTGAGATGCTCCTATCTGTTTGGCTCACTCCCCAGTCCTTTCGTGGTGGGGTATGGTGATGTTATTACCCTAGAACTTCCCGGTACTGTTACAGAAGTGAGAACATATAAAGGGATATGATATCCTAGCTAAAGTAGTATACTGATCCCTAACGATACCATCAAGTACAGTTTAAAAACTGATAAATTGTGATAGCTATTAATTTTGTACTTTTAACCATAAAAGCAAAATCTATAGTTATATAATACAACTGATCATAAACGGGAAGCTTGTATGCAAAATGTTTCCCATTGGCAGAGTGATTTTACCCTGTAATGGGAAGATTTAAGAAGGATAGTGGGTAGAAAAGAGATAACTGAAAAGAAATAAAGTAGAAAGCAGGCTGGAGGATGCAGGGTGATCACGCAAGCTTTGCACAACTTGAAGAGAGGACAGAAGAGAAAAAAATGAACAAATAAGCGTGGGATTACTGAAGCTGACCAGAAGAATTAGAGAGACTATTCAATCATAGAAAATATGATTAAGTCCAAAGTGGTAAATTGAGGAAAGCAGGAAAGAAGATAAATATATTAGAACAAAAATATAGGTAAAAGACAAAAAAAAAAAAAAAAGGAATGGGAAACAAATCAGCAAAAAACAAGGAAAACAAAACAAAATAAAAAACCAAAATTTCTCTGGTGTCCATCAAGTGTCCAAAACTACTGGATAACACCGCCAAGCCTGCAGTAGATTTTGTGCTGGATTTGAAACTGATATTGGCCTCTAGGTGTGGGTGTCTGGGGCCAGAGTCCTTCTTCAGCCAGTACTTGCTGTGTGTCCCTTAGTGGCCTCTCCCTCCTTACCCTGTTTCTCTTGGCAGCATCTCTCTCCCAGTTGCTGCGCTGTTTTCAGACTGAAACAGGAGGATGTTCACAGGCCCATACACCTCTGGCTCCTCCAGGACCTTGCTCAGCCTTCTGTGTTCCTCTTTACTGGCAAGTCTCTGTCCTCTCAGGTCGTTTGTTTCAGGGTGGGGTGGGATGCTGTGATATGGTCTGGTCCTCTGCTCCTGCTGTTGCAGAACAAGGCTGCTTAGTCCCAATTCTCATTCCTCTCCCAAGGTTGGGTGCCAACTTCCAACTCAGTGCTTTACAATTTGCACTGCCACAGCACTAGCCTCTGCTGTAGTCTGTAACCCTCGGGTGAGATTGTGATGTGCTGTGGGTGCCTTTCTGCTCCTGCCCCCAGAGGAGTGGGGCCAGCCGGAGGCTGCACAGTCCTGAGGTACAAAGCTGTTAAATTCTGACTCTCTAACCACAGGTCACTGGGGAGGGCCTAGCGGTTCCATTTACCACGCACCCTTGTAGTCTTTAATCTTGTTCCTGGCAGTTCCAGTTAGTGCTCAGGTGCACAGAAGGAGCTGAATGAAAGGAAAACAGAAAAGGAAAAGAAAAAAAACGAAAAACGGAAAGAATAAAACAAAAAAAGGAAAACTGGCTGACTGTTAGAGAGGGAGCAGTTCATGCTGGCAGATTTTACTGCTGGACTGCAGCGTCTTCTGCTTGAAGAGGCAGGGGGATTTATACCCCACGTCTATCCTGTATGTCTTGATTTAGCCACATTATTTTAGTATATCCTTTCCTTTTCTTCTTCTTTTCAGATTTCACATATGGCAGGCAGTCGTCCAGATCCGGCAAAACGTCAGCAGTTGGGTGATCTGGCTGTTGGTTTTATTAAGTCCTTTATCTATGTTTTGCTTATCTATTAATCTCTTAGGTCAGATTAATTTTAGTTTCAGGGTATATGTCCCTCCCCTTTCTTCCAATTACCTCTGTTTTAGTTGAATTTCTCTGAGCAGCTCTGAACGAGGCTTCCCCTATATTCAGTCATGTTATCTCCCCATTTTATTTTTCAGAGTAGTGATATTTCCCTCCAGACAATATTACCAAAAATATGACACTGTAATTTTAAAATTTTTGATTAAAATGATAGGCTGAAGATGACATTTATAATATATCCTATAATATATCTTCATGTTAGTCATAGTTAATTACAGCTATGTGGGACATAAAGAGTAAAATGACAATTTTAATTAATTGATCAGAATAATGAAATTCCAGAAGAAGTACTCCCATATGCATTTGCTATTTTCACATAAATTCCTGTATTATATGAAAACTGACTTAAAATGTAAATTTATGTTTATGGTTATTTCTCCTGTTCTTCAACAATATTGTTGAAGCTAAATGGTACTGACTACTAAACAGAGTTCCCAAAGAGAAGGAGATTAGAAAGAGCCCAAAGCAGGTTTATGCAATGAAAAGTATGTATAAACAGAATGGTAGAACAGCAGAACTGGGAATCTTTTAAAACTCTTAAGCTTCTCACTAGTTTGTACTGCCTTGTTTTAAATCTTCTCAAGTGGCTTTTAAATGCTAATAAGGATGAAAAATATTCTATAACAAACATACCATGTTGATAAAAACGGCTTTGTCTGCATACCTTTTTGACATGTAAAATACTTCATTCCACTTATATGTGCAATAATAGCAACAAATAAAAGAGAAACTCATTTAAGTAATATTGTATTAAATGGAGAAAATGATCCTAACAAAAAACTGTCAGATTTCTACATTTACAGATATAACGATGGACTTGACACTATCTAAAGAAAAATATCTGGTTTATTTTATTCAATAATTTTATGTAAATATGATACTTTTAGGATAAAACATAACCAATTTTCTGGGTGACATATTTTTCATAAAATCACTGTCTTAATGTGTTTCATATATGTAAATTAGCAATTAATGATTCATCTAAAATATGCCAGGATGGATTTATATTTTTTCTGTTACTATCTTCTCATTTTAAAGTTTAGGAAACTGACTTTTAAACCCATTATTAAAAACTGTCCTGTTATATTCCAAAATAAAAAAGCTGCATTCACAATAAATTTCATTTTCCTAAGCATTCACCCAAAGGAGTACAAAATTCTTACAATTTTCACAACAAATCTAAAGCAATTTATAAAGTACAAAAAATGTTTAGAATTAATTTGTGATTTATTACAAACTTTTTAAACATAAAACATAATGAGGCATTAGTTAAAGGTTAAATAGTCTTACATATGTAAAAGTTAGAGGCTTTACCCACCTACACCAAAATCATAAATTACAATTATTAACTTCTAGATTATTTTCTTAAATTAGAAAAGGTACTGTATACTTATAATATCACCCAGAAAATTTCAAGTTTCCTGTAGTGTGAACATTCAAAGCTTAGCTTTGGAGTCTCACCCTGTTTTCCTCGCATATACTTAAAAATTAATATGCAACAAGGGGAAAGCATTTCCTTCCTTTTCCTTTTGTAATTTAGCTAAAAGTATGAAACATTTTAAAAATTTCCCTGCGTGTTACCTCCAGAGGGAGTATTTCAAGAAAGATCACATTATTGCATTTGGAGGACATGAAGATAGGTCTCTATCTGCTCAGGAAAATCTTGAAAACCAAAAGGATATCAATATACTTAAAATCAAATGTGTTGCAGATGCCTAAGATCAACAAAGAAAATGGATTTATTCAGGGAAGGAAAAGTTTAATTCGCAACAATTGTTGTTCAACACCTGAGTTCTGTTTATAACTATCTACCCACACATTAATCCTCTTCATGCATTATGTTTGATTTAAATCATAGGCAAGAGCTTCAACTATTGTGTTGAGTATTTTGAAAATAGATACATTTGGAGCAAACCTGTAAGTTATTATTTTAAAAGTACTTACGTGCCTAAGACCCTCATTTTTAATTGATGTAGTACCGTTTGTCTTTATAAATAAGCTTTATGAAAGGTACTCAGATTTCTCCAGTAGAGTGCAATGAAGAAATGTATTCTGACAGCGGGGTATGACCGAGTAAGTCTTTGAAAGTGAGGCATGAAGAATGAAATATTTGTACCTATTATGCTAATTCAATACTTACAGTCCCAAATGGCATTTATTTGGGATCAATTTAGACTTCTTTCTATAAAAAATAATTTAAAGCAAAATATTTGATGGATTCGATATTTAATAAATATATAATATTTGAATGGAATGTGTGTATATTTCCTGAAACCTACAATATGGAAGGTAAAAACAAATTTTCTCTAACTGCTATCAAAGTAGAAAATAGAAGAAAATAAAGTGCAAAGTACTTTTTTTGTGTGCTTAATCAACCTTAATCAATCATTTTAACCATGATTATATGTGGACCAAAATGCGAAAATGCAGTATGTTTTCATGGAGAGCTAACATCACATCTTTGATGCAGCGGGTAATTTTCCTGATTTTGTTCTGTTGAAGAGCACAATTTGATGAGTGTCCTCAAAAAGATATGAATATAAATTTGAATTAAAGCAGAGAAAATTGCAGCTTTTTAAAACTTTTACTTTCCCAAGAATATGTTAGACTAATTTATAGAAAGTCTAGCCTTCCCTAACTTCAAGAATCACACAGTGATTATGGTTATTGTGTGTGTGTGTGTGTGTGTGTGTGTGTGTGTGTGTAAACTGCTGAGAACACTGACTAACAAGAGATGAGTTCTCAGAACCATTTCAATTCAAAATTAAAGATTGAACTCAGAAATGAATAGAGATTACAGTTTTAAATAATTGTGCACATATTTTTTTTGCTTTGTTTTGTTTTGGTACCAGTAATCAAATTCATGACCTTGTGCTTGCCAGGCAAATGCTTGTGCCACTAAGCTATCACCCCTGCCCCAGATATTTAATTTTAACAGGAAAAAGAATATAAACTTTATTACATTCCTGAGGCATGCAAATGCTAGACTCCTATATCATTATTTTTAAAAGAACTTTTGCAAACCTTTGAGAAATTTGGAATTTGAAGAATGTTCTATTTTACCTTACTAAGCAGAATTGCAAGATCTTTCTGAACTTAATGGCTAAGAAGAACAAACTGGAAATACATTAGAACAGTATCTATATAGAAAAAATATTCTTAACCATATGTATGACTCAAGTACAACTCTGATTAATGTTTGTTACCCATTTATTTGAAAGAGTTAGTCTATCGACTGAGTTAATTGCTAGTTTAACAAGAGCTACATCTGTGATTAGATCCATTTATAAATTAAATGCTTTATGTTATAAATTTATCTAAATTTCTCAAAATGTGCTTTCACATACACCTGGGAATTACACAAACACACACACAAACGTGCACATACACATAAAGCCAAGACCTTACCAAACATTCTTTGGGAGTATTACTATATATTGAAATGTAAAGTATGCAAACTTTTAAATTATTTTTCTCGACTGGCAATGTTAGGTGATGTCATGTGTTAAATTTGGGTTTGAGATGGAGTATAAATTACCTTTATAACTTGTTCTTTATATCAACAAATGTAAATTTAAAAATTCAACTACAGAACACAGGGACATAGTGCTCTAAATATGTTCCTTACTAAAATCTCTAATGAAAAATGGTGACACATAATTTTAGAAGAAATAAACTTTAATTTACTATGTCAAAAGGTCATTAGCATAACTATTCTCTATTTTAGTATTTTAGTCAAAGTGCTTACAGTAATAGAAGCAAATACATAAATATTTCTAATTTTCCCTCCTTGTTAGGATCAGAGAAGGGAAGCTGTTTCACTCGGGTTAGTTAGGACCAGCCTCATTTTTCCCACGGCGTCTTTTCACTGATATTTCATCTCTTTTTTAACCTCTGAGAATTTCACGAAGATATGAGCTCTTAAAAACAGAAGGGAAATGTTAATATCTTTTATTAAATTTTGATAGGAAAATTCTGTAAATATTAAATATTTTATTAAGTATGACTTTCATTTGAAAACATAATTTTTAATAATTTAAGAGTAACTGTTCCAAGTGGTTTGGTACGGAGTCCATAGTTCCCAAAGGCACAGGTGTTAGGAGGAACTGCGCCCTCCTCAGCTTCAGTTTTACCCTCCGTATCCTTTCGGAATCACAGCAGGAAAGCACCAAGTACCCGCGGAGCCTCACTGAGGAAGAACAGAAACGAACTGTGGGCCAGCAGTGGGCTGCTCAGGATTCTCCTGAAATTCTAATTTTTTTAGTAGGAGAAAAGTGTACTAGTCTCATTTGCATGTGTAAATACATGTGAGAGTGCCAGAGACTAGAAATAATAATAATAATAACTTTTTTAGTATTACTATGTCCTCAAGCTAAGTAACAAGCACTTCTATGTTTCACAGATCTGTGTCAGAGGACATTAAGCATGGAACATATGAAGCAGACGCTAGTAGATGATGAGGAACCCTGACAGTGCAGAGAGCAATTTAAACCCTTTCCTATCCCTCTGACTGGCAGGTTGACACCCTTGACAAAGTATATTATTTGTAGTGCTTTGGTGCTATTCCAAAGTCCACCATAACATCATGGCAAAGTTTAGTTCTCTAAACCAGGAATACAGACAACCAATCTCTCTCTCTCTCTCTCTCTCTCTCTCTCTCTCTCTCTCTCTCTCTCCTCTCTCCCACTCCCATCTTCCCTTCCTTTCTCCCTCCCTCTCCCTCTCTCTTCATATATATCTATATTTATAGAAAAATATCTTGCTAAATACATTTTCCAGTAAAAAATAGGAGTAAAATAGTAGCTTCTGTGTTATTTTTCAAATGAATTATAATCTATTTAAAGAACAGTTTTAGAGCTATGCCTCAAAGGGGATCATATACTGAAATGTGAGATAAATTTGAGATACAGGAATCCCTTAAAAGATTTCTATATTGTGTCTGATATTGCTAAAAGATTCATGGAAGTGTTTTTTTTTTTTTCTTAGTACCGGGAATCGAACTCAGGACCTTGCACTTGCCAGGCAGGTGCTTGTGCCGCCAAGCTATAGCCTCAGCCCAGAATCATGGAAGTTTAAGAAATTTTTTAACAGTGAAATTACTTCCAATTTTAGAATCAAACAAATAGGAACATGATAGCAGAAAAGAGCAAAACAGCACTATCTCAGCATAGTAGTGTTATTATAGCTCATTAAACCACTTGATACTAAATTAATTTACATCTCTAATTTATTTATAAGAATGAAAATTTAATTTTCCATTAAATTCTATGCGTGTGATATGTGTGATTTTAAGGTCTACACCAAGGCAGGTACTCACCAGAAGGTAAAATGTGTCAGCTGAATTTAAGTATTTGCTATACGGTTTTGAGGTTTTCTATATATGTACATGTATTTATCTACATTTGCACACACCATAGCTGTATGCACTTGTACAACCCCATAAAATCATTTGTACTTTTATAATTCATACAGACTCCTGTTAATATGATAAAAACGTGTTTTCTGAAAATTTGGCCTTGCAATGATAAATTCTTATTTTCAGTTCAGGTTTTTAAGTGGCTTATGGAAAGTGAGTAATCATGAAATTGCTGCTCCTATAACTTTAATCCATTACCATGGAATGCTTTCTTTTGTCCAATAAAACAAAAATTCCTTTTGATTTCTCAAAATTTTGAGAGAATAAGAAACACACAAAATATATCAACGTTCAAAAAATAATAGAAAATTCTGAAAAACATCACTGAGAAATCGAGCCATCAGAATGTCACTAGGCTGAAATCAGATTTTAACGAGTGAAATTAAAAATTTGAATTGTTTCTAAGGATAACAGTAATGATAGCTTCTCCAGTCACTCTGCTCTAAACACCAATAAAACTGTCACCTCAATGTAGCCACAGTCTTTTCTCCAAGGTTCAGATGAATCTTTTCTGTTTTCCTACAGAAACTGTTATTTACAGCTGTTTACATAGGTACATACATATATAACTTATAATTGATAGTCAGACACTAAAGTGGAAGTGCAGAACTTTAAAATAGTCTGAAAGCATTTACTGATGCACACCATCAGAAGCATTTCCCTGCTTGCCTTCAAACACTGCGTACTTTCACCTACCGTGGCACACATACCTAGACTGAAGCAAAGAGCTGTGCTATGCACAAATGTGCAAGAAAATAGGGTATCTTCTACTCCAATGTGTGAATAAAGTAAATAATTTAAAACTATTTAGATAACAAAGAAAGTATTAATGGAAAGGGAATTAAAGAAATACATTTATTGGCTCATGTAACAGTTTTATTTTATTAAGGATTATGGATTATTTTTGGGAGGGAATTTTTAATGCCAAGGTGGTCTTCATGGCAATTTTTGTTAATAAGATGCATTTGTGACCTTAGTATTACTACAGTCATGCACAACACATAAGAGGTTCACACTTAAAGAAAATAGAAAAAATTGAGAGGCAAAGGAAAAACAATTTTTGTTAAGATTTTGCTTGTTTCCATAAGATACTCCTTTTATTGATTTTGTGAACATACCTATTTTGCACTATAATCAAATACTGTACAAAATTGCAAGAAATGCCACTATTTGACTACTTATATTTCTACAAAAAAACATTGTTAAGGTGCATCTATTGTTACAAGTCAACTAATAACTGCTAATGTACACATCAATTAAAAGTTTTTTAAGTTTGCCACAAACCTCTGAATCTAGACAAATATTTGTTAACTTTTACTAGCATATTTCAGGGACATAAAGAGTGTTTTTAAATATTAAAATAAAATTAATTTTACCATTCATTCATAATTATATAAAATTGTGGTGTCTAATTTATTTGTGTGTGAGAGTATGTTTGTGTAAGTCTGTGCATGTGAAATAGTCCACTATCTATTGGTGATATTTTAAATTTGTGGTTTAAAAATGCTCAACTCTTACCAAAATCTTTTCTGGTATACAAAGCTGTTGTAAATTTGAGTCAGTGAAGTTTAAAGTTGCATTTTACAAAAGCAGATGCATATTAATTCTTATCTGAAAGAGCTGCTTTCAAATCAGAAAAACGTGCCAACTAACTGCCCTTTCCTTTATAATTAGTGGCTTCTGAGTCCTGATGAAAGGAAGCCTTAAGGCAGAATTTGCAGTAAACAGGAAAGAAGAGAATCATATAAGTGCTCATCTACAGTTTGGGACACCCATGAATTCTCAGCAATTGGAGTTTTTGGCACAAGTTTCTGAACCAATATGAAAGTTGCTCCACAGCAGCCAAACTGGGTTATTTTTCAGTCTCCAGCACCAAAATGAAGAAAGAAAGAAAGAAAGAAAGAAAGAAAGAAAGAAAGAAAGAAAGAAAGAAAGAAAGAAAAAGAAAGAAAAGAAAGAAAGAAAGAAAGAAAAAGAGAAGAAAAAAGAAGCTGATAAATTTCAGTACAATGCATAACTGCAAAGAGTAAGACACATTTATTCTTTTTTTAATTTAAGGTAGTTTGGAGTGAATGAAATAAGTCATAAGATTTCAATTATTATTTTCAAATGAATTCTGAAGCTAAAAATATACTGACCATGACATTCCAATAGTTATTAAATTGTAGGCATAATTAACATCCCGTCAGGGTGACTCATAATTATTTGAGCTTGTCATGCTGTAATATGTACATGACTACAGATACTCTACAGAGTAATTAAAAGCTGATTTCAAATCTCTAGTTTTTTCTTTTTATGTATGTCAAGCTTCCAATTACATTAATAGGGATGCTGAGCACTCGTGGAGGGAAGTGATATTGCAGACTTAAGATTCTGCTAAGAATTTATCTTAAGTGACATTATCTTCTATTACAATTAGCCAACAGTAAAAATAATACTCCCAAATCAAAATGTTCCATAAAGGATAATATAGGATCCCAATTTTCATCAATATTAGAAGAACAGGAAATAAGTTAGGTATTCTGAAAACCACTATAAACCATGTCCCAGGGTAAATCTTTAAAAAAGGCAATGGCTTTTTTTAGCTTGGGGTGCTTCTGGCCACATTTCTGAAAGTTGGTAAATGCATACCTCTGTTAAAGGTCTACTGGTAAGCGGTATCACTATATACATACTGTACATACTGGTTGACAAATTAGCAGTTATTAGTCAGACTGTACATAGCAAAACAAACAAGTTTAAGGTCACTATATATCCCAAAAATAACCTGTGCCTAGATTCAAGGGCTGACTCCTAATACAGGCTCCCTGTTTAAATAGGTAGCCCAGTAAACTAAATTAAATGTACCAAACAAAACTGGGAAAACTATTCTGGACATTCTGTCAATTTTGCTGACACTGTTGAAGGTTTTCTTGGCTTCCGCTGGCTTGTTTTCCGGCTTCTTATTGGGCTCCGGCGTGGTTGCGCTCTTGGAGATGGTGGAGAGAACCGGGTCTTTTGAAAGATTCGGGGCATAATTGGCAACAGCAACAGCATAAGCATTGTTCTGTATCATGACAGACGCTTTCTCTTTTTTCTATTGAAAAACAGAAGAATTAATAAAGTGTGGGTTGAGCCTGCTATTCAACATCTTCCAGACTCCTGTTCAAATTCTGTAAGAGTGCTCTGATACCCTTAACTATCCACTACAAAAAAGAAATTTAGACAAATAAACATGAGATTATTAAATCTTAAAACCATTAAAGTGAGGAAATTCCCAGAGCAAAACCAGTGGTACTATTTACCTGGAGAATCATTTTTGTTGTTATCAACATAGAAAATAACAGAAAACACAATTTTACTAAATAGCACAATGATTTTTATTCTTATGGCTCTTAAATATTTGTTAAATTAATTAGTGCACAAATATGTGAAATATAGGCACCTTTTAACAAGAAGGATGATCATCTCTTATGAATGATCCCAAATTTCTACTTGATAGTAGGATTCCTCTTCACCTCGTATCAATACTGTACAATAATGCTTTACTTAGATGGTAAGAAATTGTAACCTTATGCACATAGCAGAGTGAAAAATACCCAAAGCACATAAAGGAAATGAAATAGCAACTCTCGGGTTTTTGTCTAAATCATTCCCAATCTGTTTCACTTTATAATTGTCAGTTCAGTTGCCACCAGCTCCTGCCTGGGTCATTATTTCTTGGCTGGACCAAATAATTCTTTTTTGTCCTCTTCCTGTTTGGCTTGAACATGTCCAGTCATTAGACACACTAGAGCCACAGGGATGTCTTTAAGAAATACATTAGATCACATCACCCCCACTTTAACTAGCTTCTCATGGAAATTAAAATAAAAACAACATTTTTTACCTTTGACTTCTCTTTTTTTGTTATGTACAAGTTCTACTGAAATAACCAAGTTTATGACCATTTCCATCCTTTTGTGCTCTTCCCCTGCCAGTTCCTTAGCCTGGAATACTTTCTTCCCATTTTTAACATGACCTCTTCACTCTCATACTGTAGTCTGGTTGAAAAGTGATTTGTCAGAAAAGACTACCCTGATTATTACAAGTCTTTGTTACACTTGTCTGCTCTGTAAAGTACCCAAACATGTTTCCATTGTGGGACTTTTTGAAAGTGTGTAAATTTTTTTCCTAGTCATGTGATTATTTGATTGATTTGATATTTCCTAGTCATGTTCTTTCTCATTAGGACGTAAGCTCATTGAAGTCTTGTGCTGCTTCTGTCTTAACAATTGGCATGAGCTTTTCCACAAAGCTGACACAAAATAGGTTACTTAATGAAACCTGCTATTATAAACAGTACTAATCTGTTTTTACCTAATATGACTATATGGTGAGTTATCTAAATGCAAAGAAAATTAAACCAGCAATGAATTATCCAAAATAGTAATTAGTGTAAAGCCACAGATTTACAGGACAACTTAGAATTGCTTGTACTAGTTATTCTAATTGCGAATACTCAAAATGCTCAAACAAAAAAGAAAGGATCTGTAAAAGCACAGGGGATCTGAAAACAGGGCTGGGTCACCTATCTTTCATTGAAATAAGTTTGGTCATGCTCTGCTTTCCCTGCTGACAAGATCTTCTGGATCTGGCTGCAGGGTAAAGGGAAAAGAGATGAAGAACTACTGCTTATTACTTGGCACAATTATAACATGTCTTCTCTTCATCATGATGACATAGTTCTCATGTGACAAATGTAGGATAAGTGTGCATCAGATTTAAAAAAAAGACAGATGGGCTTGTCAAGCACTAGGATGTGTCAGGTCAAGTGTTCCTGGATGCCATCTCAATCTCACTAATAAGTGGGAAGTAAGTTTAATTTTAAAGGTAGGTATAATTTCAGAAACGGAGGCTAACGAAGATTAGAATCCAGATCAGTTTTCCTGGCTACTAAATGGCTGAAAAATCACTAAATTAAATGTGTCTGACTACCAAATCTCTGTGTTCTAATTGTTCTGTATGACTTTTGTCATAGTAAGTTATTTGAAATTTAGGAGTATTTTTTTTGTGTGTAAAATATTCAGTTAAGGTTGATAATCACTAGGTAAATATCAGAAAAGACAATCCATTATGTGCTTGGAAGAAATCAATAACTGCATGAAAAAAACTCAAGGAAGGTTTTCTGGAAGTGGGATATTTAAATTGGATCAAGAATCATGTTTCAGGATTTAGGCAAAGAATCATAAAAAAATCTGTGGACTAATTTTGACAAACAACCTTCCTGCACCCTCCACAAATACCCTTCAATTACACCTCTATATTAGGGTGATAAATTATGTTTATGAAACTAGGCTAGAGTAACTGATCTAGCAGATATTCTGGCTGACCAGGAAGATAGCAGTGCTACATAACCAGCAAGGCTTCATCAGCAGGCACAAGCCAAATATCAATGCCACCTATTGGTATGCTATTGGGTCATGTTTCATCTAATGCTGCAGCTTCTATAACTAATATATGTTTATAGGTTTTGTAGATTTAGCTATAAAGACAAAATTCATTTTAATTTGTTCATTTTTCAAAATGTGTCTTCAATAACTGAATATAACTGTAAATCTCAGGGAAATGTCAACACTAAACAAAGTGATAGCTCTGACTTCAGAGTGCTCCCTGCAACTTGGAAACGTTACCGTTTTGAGGACAAGTAGCAATCACAGTGCAGGAGCCATATGTTATATCTGCAGCCGGCAACCCAGTGAGGGCACCTGGAATTTCTTACCAATTCACTGAATGAAGGGAAGAGCACCCATATGGTGCCACATCTCCTGAATTCCTAGACAACACACAGCAAGGCTTTTCTGGCTGAGACTCTAACAGTCTGGTTTTAAAGCAGAAAATAATTCCCCTTAGTCTACTTGAAAATAATAACTATGAATCTACATTAAAGCAGACTGTATTCTTGTATAAAGCTAAATGTACATAGAGCAAAATGTTCATATTTTGCATATTTATAACTCACTTAAAATTCCTCAATTTTCGAAAGCAGAGTATCAGATTAAGTATTCACAATGTATATTAGTGTTCTTCTAAGTTATGACACTGATTGGCTAGTTAGTCTATTCTATAGCTTGACAAGTCATAGTACTAGTGACAATACCAAAGAATTAAACCATTACCAGGAGATACTGCCTTGAACTAGTTACTACTGACTTTCAAAAGAGCTATGCTGAGAGTTCTCCATTATATTATGGAAAGCTATTTGAACATAAAGTGGGCCATGGTTCAAGCAAGATCATCAGCAGGCTGAATACATAGGCCACATGACTTCGACCTCTCTAAACACCGTTTATTTTATTTAGTGTAGCCCTTGCCTTATACTCAAATCCATTCAGAGAAATAGTACAATGAGTCTTATTATGTTAATTATTCAAAACAGTACTCACTGCCATGAAGTAAATTTTAATATTCCTTTATAATTTTTATTTTTCTTGGGAATTACAATAGTGCTAGTAGTAGTTACTATCTGCTTTACTACAGTCAATTTTAATCTAATGTTACAGGTATTTTAAATGGTACATAAACTATATTATGTCACTCAGAGAAAAAGGCCAACTGTGGCAGAAAACAACAAAATGAGGTTGGGTTCCTAAAGTCATTAAATGCTAACAATGCAGTGAACAGGGAGGGGAAAAAGGCGCATTAACAATGGTTTTTTCCTATTAACTTTAAGCATGTCACAGTGTTATATACCTATAGATAACTAATAAGATGTACTTGATCACCTACAGATCCCTGGGGTAATAAATACATAAACTGTCAAGATATGCGCTCAGCTTAAATGCTCAGTTCTATCCTGCCCAAATACACACACCCTTCTATCGTTTCTAACCTGTTAATGATACCACAGTTCAGCCAGGAGCTGGAAGCTAATCTCACATTGATCCTCAAGGCAGGCACATTTTACTATCTTCCCATTAGCAGATGTGTACTGAGGGACATCTACTGAGATATCGCTTTCTGTTGTGCTCATTAAGTAGCCAGCCCTTCCACGTCCTTCCGTGGCACTCTAGAACCTGACTCTATAGCATAAGCATGTGTTTTTCCTTTTTTCTGCACTTATCACTTAATATAAGTTCACTTAAGACACAAACTGTCCTGTGGGACTCCTAGCACAGTTGCTGTCCAAAAGTAGATCAAAAAACAATTCCAGGGCCGGGGATATATCTCAGTGGCACAAGTGCCTGCCTGGCTAGCACAAGGTCCTGAATTCGATTTCTAGTACCAAAACCAAATAAACAAAAAAATCCAATTCCATAATGATAAATCAATTACAATTACTGCAGTGATTGCTATGGTAGCAAACTGTGTATAAAATATAAAACGTAACATACAATGTTTCACAGAATAGGGTAAACCTGCTGTTAGATTGAGAGAAAGCGAATTCAATAGCTTGTTTTGCAATTCTACTATGCATTTGTCTGCCAAATCCTCAATTTTACCACCTAGAAGTGTGAAAGACTGGAAACTAATAAAATAAGCTCAAATTAAAAACATTGTGATGGACAGTATTTTGCCTGGGCCTGGGACCCATATAAGTAAAAGGGAGAGCAAGGGAGGGAATTATGAACAATACCGTAAATGATGTGTTCTTAAACACTGTTGGGAGGAAAAGGAAACTGCACTGTTACAGTTTGTTCACAGACTGCCATTGAAGTGGGATGAAAAGAGACTATAACCCACACCATGTAGTTTTCTATTTATATTTTGTAAGTTTCAGAATACATTTAACTTGTTATATTATTAGAGTCACTCACTGCACATTTAAAATGTCACGGCGAGCAACCAGATTACAGAAGTCAAAATGTAATACACAACGGTGGGAAACCACACTTGGCTTCCTTTGATTGAGAGATAAAATGCTTACTACGTGAACAAATGAGCTAAAATACAGACACCTATAAGTGATTCGAACTGTTAGGTGAATGAAAGTAACAATCACATGACTTCAGATTTGGAGATTTCAGAGATTGTCCCTTACCTTAAGGAACTAGGGATCTCATATCACACATGGAATATAACAGGCTTTGGAGGAAACCCCAGATCTCCGAAATGCAAACTCACTCTATTTCTACCATATCATGTTGCATTTTACAGTCACTGTGGCTCAGAGCCATCCCATGGCTTGTAAAACAGCAACATGCTCCCTGCTTGGGTAGTGCTGCTGTCAACGGTCTGCTAACCATCCTGACTGAGAAAAGTGATACTTACAGAAGATTGTTTGAAGGTTAAACAGTCCATCCACTTCTCTAAGTACTCTAAAGTCTTTCCTTGGTTTAAATTGGGCCATGAGAAAGCTATATACTTGGACCATATTAGTTTAGCTCCTTGAAGAATTGCCTTCACTGAGTTGTATGTTAATATAGTGCCTTCAGCTTTTATTGAAGGGGACTACAAGAAACATCAATATGAAATCCATTACTGCCTTTATTGGGAAAAAGTTTGACATCACTTGCTACAGCACCCAGTTTTCCCACATGAAATTTTGACTTAAAAAACTGATCTTAGTACCCGAAAAGCTTTTCTTTAAGTATTCATTTTTTATTAAAGAAAGCAACACCCCCCTCCCCACGTGTTATGTTAGTCACCAAGTAGCTTACACTTTGAAGCTCAACCCCTATAACTGTGGACTGCAATGAATGTGCTAGCTGAAAGGTGAACATATTTGAGTCTCCTTCCTTCATACCAATACCCTACTTCTATGTTATTTAATTATAATTTAAATTAATGCATTCTTTGGTAAATTGCCTGAAATTCTTTTGGAACATGGTAGGATATTAAAATGCAAATTAAGTGAATATATAAAATTGAAAATGTATGCTTTCTACAAAGTAAAGAGTGACTCACAAAGCCCTGGCACGTTTCACAACAATTTGGATGTATGTTGCTGTGTCTGGTGTTTAAGCAATTTGATATCCAAGTTCTTCTATGCTTTCCTCAGCCAGTTTAGATTTCTGTCTCAGATTTAGATATAAAAGCATAACAATGAATTAAGAATAAAATTTTAAATTAAGCTGTGTGCCAGATGCTCTCTAGGTGGTAGCAGACACAATGATTAATAAGACAAACCTATTGTTCTCTTAGAGAATGTAACTTAGTGGTTGGCAGAAAGTTTTCTGCAATAAAAGTAAAAATCAATGTGATGCTTAGAAGGAATTTGTGCCCGTTGCTGTGGAAACACAATGTGGGAGTCAGTTACCTCTTGAGATTGTTGGACTTAAATAAGATGACATAGATACTAAAGTATAAGTAGGAGTTTGTCATTCAAGAAAGGAAAGACAATATTATTGCGATAGAAGTCAGCATGCCCAACATGATGGAGACATGAAGAGTTATGAGTGTTTGGGAAATAATTGTAGCTTTTAATACTTAGCAAAAATTTGGGTATCTTCAACCTAAGGGTGTACCACTTACTTGATGATTCTGATCATGTTATTTTGCTTGATCATTCCTCATCACAAAATTACAGGTATTCCCAGGAAGATGGGAGTAAAGTGCATAATAATTTTAAATTGATTTCTTTACTAATATCCTGTAAATAAATATATGAGAAAACTATGCACTGGACCATAGTAGTTTAGCTTGCTGAAAAATTGCTTTCAATAATTGACTGAAGAGTAGCCGGGTGTGATGATGCACACCTGTAATCCCAGCACTCAGGAGGCTGAGGCAGGAGGAGCCCTGTGAGTTTGCGGCCAGCCTGGGCTACAGAGTGAGTTCCAGGGTAGCCTGAACTGCATAGTGAAACTCTGTCTCAAAAAGACAAAATATATTAAAAGCAAACAGACCAAAAGAACCACTAATAATTCACTGAAGAACTAAGACTAAGTGCTCTGACTCATGTTTTAAAAGGTTAACTGTGGGAGCACTATGGAAGATGGGGTAGAAGAATACACAATTAGAGATAAGAAGCAGCACAGAAATCATGACAATAAAAAGAGGTGGCGAAGACTTGAAGGCTGGGAGGGAGGACACTGAGACTGAGGGTCAGAGGTTGAGAAATACTTTCAAATCAGTGACAGATGGGACTATACCATTTTCTCACTCCAACGTCAACTGCTGATGAGGTTTTAGGCACTGGTAGGGGGAAGACATGAACTCCACTGAAAAGACTGTATTTTGCTTTTCGGTTATTTCTTTTGTCATTTTCTTTGAAAGATAAGTAAAGACTAAGGCATTGTAGTGAGGTGGAAATATCTAAGGAATAGGTTAGATACATGATCCTAAAAGGTACAAGCAAGTTGTGTGTCTACTTATAGGTGAACATGGACATTAAAACAAAAGTGTAGGTTACAGATTTTGATCTGACAGTACTTCATTGATTCATACCGTATTTACTGAGTACTTCACATGGGCAAGTCGCTGTGTAAATGACCACAGATCAATGATATATTAAAACAAACAAGGTTATCATTTGAATGATCAGCAAAAGAGTTGAGATACAAAGAGGTAATTACAAAATATGCAACTATAAAATCTACTTTGCAAAAGAGTAGGGTAGGCCAGCCCATTTAATGGAGATCTAATCATTTTGGGGGACCTAATGCTCAGAAATTTTCCAAGGAACTGATAATTGTGCTAAGAATGAGTAGAGATTATCTGGTTGGGGATGGTAAATGATGGACACTGTGTTTGGTGTTGTAGATCTTCTTGCAAATATTGCCAGTGCGTCGTTTAAGGTAAGAACCACAGAGTGAATACTAAAAACAAGAAAAAAAGCATCAAGGAAAATGAAAGTGTCTCTGGAGGTAAACAGGAACATAATGCTAGAGAAGCAGAATCAATTCAGAACTCTGGCAGAGAATCTCAAGCATAGAATGAATCTTGGCATTTGTTAGGATATAAGAGAAGGAAGCTTATATGAGGCCTGCTTTAAAGAAAAGAGAAAAGGTAGTTGACCTGAACGTCAAATGAAGGCCTGGATCATAACAGCTCAAAGGTTCAGTGAGGATCCTTTAAGAACAATGGACAATCATTATCTGGTCTTAAAAAATGTAGGCTATAGGTTCACTTCAATTACAGGACAGTAAGTGGAAAGAAAATAATGGGCTGAGAACTGAACTGAAAATGAAGAGATGACACTATAAACAATGCTTGCACAATGGCTGAATGGAGAAAAGGTGATGAAACCTGAGGATAGCAGAGGGAAATGACATAGAATCTGGAAAGTAATTTTACCTGTGTGTCCAACTAAGATTATGAATCTTTATAGGTTAAAAGGCAGGAGGCAATTTAAAAGGAAAAGATGGCTTTGAAGATATAGGAGAAGAAAGTAATATCTAATGGAACAGTTGTGAAAAAGCCCAAAGAAGAAAAGAATTTAGAGGTAGGGTGGAAGAAATAGTCTTGGGCTAGAAAAGGAACACTGGTAATGAAGGAAGGCTCCAGAAGAACTTGCAGGTTGTGTGAACAGTTACGATTTTGTGTGGAAGAGCATTAAAAATGTGGAACTGGATCACGTGATCCAACATTGCATTCTTAGAATGTTGATTCTGTTGCCCAGTTCCACAACTGAGAATAAATTTAAAATAAGTCTCTGTCCAAGGTCAGAATGCAAGGTAACTTTGTCTTCTAATCTAGGACAAAAGTAGCTTGAATATAAATGAGTGGATTTTTAAATTTATTTTTAAAAACTAACTTTAAATATAACCAAAGTACAATCCACACATAAACTGTATATTGTGAAATCCACCTGTAAGCATGTTGAATATGTATTTCTAAACATACAATATCAGTATGCATCTCTGAGTAATTATTCTTATCATGCAAATTAAACTTGATATTTTATGAATTTTTAAACAAATGTCATATACTCTGCATTGACAGATAACTCAACTACATCTACAGTAATCATGTTTACTAACATCAAAAGAAAAGACTTCCTCTAGACAGAATAGTATGAAAGGACAAGGAAAAAGCCCATCAGCAAAAGTTATGTTCTTCAAGAAAATTATTATTTTCACTAAACCCAAGAAAAATAACTAAAAGTAGCAGATGGCACTGAAATATCATTTCAGCAGATAGGCTACTTTGTGGCACTCTCTTTGATTTCCTTTCAGTTCTAAGAATCTGTTTATTTTTTTTATTTTTTATTTTTTTTTTTTGGTTTTTCTCCGGTACCGGGAACCGAACTCATGACCTTGCGCTTGCCAGGCAGGCGCTTTTGCCGCTGAGCTAAATCCCCAGCCCC
>NW_004955443.1:2163258-2165107 GCF_000276665.1 Chinchilla lanigera | reverse complement strand
TTTTTTTGGTTTTTCTCCGGTACCGGGAACCGAACTCATGACCTTGCGCTTGCCAGGCAGGCGCTTTTGCCGCTGAGCTAAATCCCCAGCCCCAATCTGTTTATTTTCGGAATGAATTTGTTCTAGTCTATGTGCTCAGTCCCTTTAGCTACAGAAATGCTAACAAGAACAGGCATCATAACTGATATGATGTTTTGTTTCCATCAACAATGGAACTAAAATAACATAAATGTAGGGCATGCTGGTGCAAGCCTGTAATCCCAGCACTTGGGAGGCTGAGGTAGGAGGATTGTTGTGAGTTCGAGGCCGGTCTGGGCTACAAAGTGAGCTAAGGGAAGCCTGAACTGCATAGTGAAACCCTGCCTCAAAAAGACGAAAAAATAAAAAATAAAATAAAATAACATAAACAATGCTAGGTACTTTCCCGAAAGTTAAAGTGGAATATCAGTGATTTCGACACAGATTTACTTTAGCAACTTGTGATTTCACCCATGGGAAGAATTAAATATAATATTTTACAGTATGAAGTTATTGCTTTTAACACACATTATTAAGAATTTGGTTTTTGCATTCACAGATGTTTCTATTGTCAACTTCAAGGGTTGAAATGGCATTTGATAGCCAAAATCACAATGCCAATTTAATTGGTACCACCTAGCCCTGAAAGTTACACATCAAATAAATTTTATATGGACATTTATACCACAAAACATTATAATTCATCTATTGTGACATATTCAAAAATAGCATGAAAATGTGTGGTAACCATTATAACTTAAAACAATTACATAGATAAAATTAAACTTTGTATACTGTATAGGAAATTAAAAACATAAATCAGTCATAAAATGTCATAGAAATACTGAAATAGCCTAGAAATTAAGCACAGAAAACTGATTAGAATCTTCTGGTATTTATTTGTTGTCTCAGGTAAGACACAGCTTAAAAATGAAATAAACCAGCACTCTCATTAAATCTTCTATAGTTTATGAAAAATGTGGAAGATCTTCAAATTGTGATATTCACTATTTTGTGTTTAAAATGTAATATGGTCATAGAAGTGAAAAATTACATTTAAATAACTGAAAAACAAATCAAATTAATGAGTTACTCTTAATGTAATAAAAAATCATTTAAGCAGAGAAAGTGTAAGGAATATCCCAAGCAGAAGTCTGTACTATTATGAAGAATATTTTGTACCTCGTTATATGTCCAAAGCCTTCTGCTAAGAAAGACAGTAATTTGCAGAATAAGAATGAGACTGCTGTTGTGTCAATGCACAAAGTTCTCAGTAGCTTCAGGACTTGATGTCTTATAATGGGCACCAAAATGTTTAATAACTTTTGAATTCAGACTATCTGAAAAATTTAAAATTCTTAGGTATTCTGGTGTCTACATATTTATTCCGTGTAAAAATACTATCTGGGCTTTTAAACTCAAACAACAGACGTGGGGACAGGTGAGGATTACTCAACCCTTGAGGAAGACTGGAATTCTGTGACAGGTGGAGTTAATGCGCACTGTCTTTTTTGCAGTCTATCACAATGCAGTTGGGGGGTTTAAGAATATGCACTTAATGGCCACTAATTGACTGAGTGAACTTGGGCACATAAACAACTGTGCTAAGCTTCAGGTTCTTTATCAGACAAAATTGAGAGTAGGAAGAGGCCCTAGTGCTCAGGTTTCTGTGAAGACTATCTGAGATCACACTGATGTAAAACTTAGTGAGGTTCCTGGCACAGGAAGCACAACAGATGCAGAAAAGTGGTTGTAGCGAATATTGCTACTCTAATCCCTCTTAAAGGGTTTCAGGAAAGAACACACCTTAAAAGACTAATATATATATATA
>NW_004955443.1:2158869-2163158 GCF_000276665.1 Chinchilla lanigera | reverse complement strand
TTGTTAATTAAAACGAGAAGGGCATTTTCACTTACCTTGTCATTTACTACACTTTTCCCATCCCAAGCCCATCCTCTTTTGGTGAAGTAATTAACAGTTGCAAATTCAATTAGGGCAGAGAACACAAATGCATAACAAACAGCAATAAACCAATCCATGGCAGTGGCATAAGCCACTTTAGGGAGGGAGTTCCGAGCACTGATGCTTAGAGTTGTCATTGTTAGAACGGTAGTTACTCCTGAAAACAAAAGATAGAAACAAAAATATCAACTGGTGCTAGCAGGACAGAGTTGAAAGTGGTTATTTTCTTTTTTCTTCTTCCCTTTTCCATTCTTTGTACTTTTACTTTGTCATTTCCTTCCTTGCCTCCATCCCTCCCTCCCTTCTTTCCTTTCCCACTTCCTTCCGACCTTCATTCCCTTCACTCAAAGCTACTTTCAGTGCTCTTTCTTTCTACTTAAAAAATGGAAGAAGATAGTGCAAAGTTATTTATCTTCAACTGTTACCATATTGCTTTTACTAATGACTCCGTAAGTGTCTTCAATTTTTATTTTTTGTTCTGTATGAATCACTTTTGTTAATGTACTGCTGAGGTTTAAAGGACGAGTGGATCTGAGGTAGAATTACCTGTAAGGAAAAGCACTTTAAATTGACTCATTGTTCAATAATGTTAGTTTTTAAAACTCTATACAATGTCTTATATTAATTTGTTCATCGTCTGCTTGAGTCATGCTAAGCAATGGACCAGCCACCCACACCAGAAGTCACAGTGCAGCTGTGCTTAAGAATTTCTTAATTCAAGTATGGCTATGTAAGTATGAAATTAATTCTGGGTTTTTCAGCCCTAAGTGCATATTCTTTCATAAAGTGGTTTAGAATCTATAAGAATTAAAACAATCCACTATAAACAAAATCTTTTAAATGTCAATCTCTACTTTTCAAATAATATTTTATAACATTACATTAAAGAAATAATCTAGTTCCTTTCATTGGATAGCTTTTCTGTGAGCAGTCAAAGAAAGCACAATTCTTAAGAAGAAAGAAGGCCATAACTCAGGGTGTAAGTTACACTATCAGCATTCAAAATGACAACAATCACATATTATTAAAGATGCAATAGAATTTTAATTATGTACAGAGGGGATGCATTAATTCATGAAAATGTTAAAGAATGTTTGTTTATGTCATGGAGTTTTTTGTACTTTAGTTTTTACTTTCCCTTAAAAGCAGCTTTATTTTCTAACCTAAACTAGAATTAGTAATTCAAAATATTTACAATTCTATCTGACCATGAGTTAACATACCTTGGAATCTGGTGGCTGTAGTAGAAGTAGAAGGCAGAAAAATAACTAGCTCACCTGCTGCTGTATCTTTTTTAAAAAAATTTTTAAACAAACAAATTGTGTTTGTAGGCAGCAATATGAAAATTTTTAGCCTAATGTTTTCTATTAATCTACAGAATATATAGAATATGACATATACATCTCTATATGTAAATTATATGTTCATATTTAAGTGTGTACGTGATATAAGAAACAAACATGTTCAATCAGTATAAGAAATATAGCTATTATTTTCACTTGCAGCTGGGAGACAAAAGGCAAGAATGAGATACTTCTGAAGTAAACACTATACTTATCAAAATATCAGCAAAACTTTTGTTTTTTTTTTGGTTTTTCTCTGGTACTGGGAATCGAACTCACAACCTTGCACTTGCCAGGCAGGCGCTGTGCCACTGAGCTAAATCCCCAGCCCCTCAACAAAACTTTAAAAGGCTTGCACTGTCCTGCTATTGAGAATGTGAGACAGTGGACTTCTTCTCTGAGTGATTACAAATTGGAATATTAGCTGAGAAACTGTTGCCTACACCAAAATCAGGAAATTTTAGTCTTATGCTTCATGTGGGTGTATAGCTGTACTTCTTACATCTAGCTCTTGGGCCACTTGAAGTTAATTTTTGTGTGCAGTGTGAGATAGAAGTCTGATGTTATTCTTTTGCTTGTGGATAGCCAGTTGTCCCAGCACCATTTATTGGAAATTCTTGACTCCTCAGTAAGTGATCTTAGAATCTTTGCTGCAAAAGTCTTTTTCTTTTGCCACAGAAGGATATGTAACTAAGATTCATAAAACTTTTTACAAAATTTCTTGCTTGGGATTTTTTCATGAATGTCTTTTACGTATGTCCATATGAAGAAAAACTCATTAACTTCAAATGTTCTGAATAGATACTTTCACATCTTTGCTGGCTTTTCAATTTAATATTTTGAGAGAGAAAAAAATTACAATGTAAGTATTGCAATGTTAAACATGAACAGAATATATGTACAGTTTTTACCACAGTGAATGTATAATACTTTGTTATCTTTGTGATTTACACAAGGGCTTGTGTTCATTAATATCTTCTAACTTTCCCATGTTGATCTATAATAACTATTATACAAACAAATTATGATGCTCAGAAAATTGAATAATTTTCATCTATGTCAGTGTCCAGCAATATTAAACAGGCATATACTTTTAGGTTGTAGTTCCATGTACTGTAAATATTTTTTTAAGCAAAGAGAACAAAACTCTAGTTTTATTTGTTATAGAAAAACTTCCTAACCCTAAAGAATACATTTTGAGATGGAACAAGCTTACAAAGATGTAACAATCTATTTTCTTATTTGTTTCCCTTGTGTCTGTTTGTGGTGAATGTTTTTTTAATAGAACTATCTCCAGATTTTTCTAAAACCGTAATGCATCATGTTTTAAATTTTTGAGATTAAGAATGTCATAAATACTGTCATACCTTGAGCTGTTGTTTGCCAGCAAGATTCTTCAGTCCCTGGAACCTATTGTCATGCATTAAATTTGAGCGTAAGCCATAAACAGTTTCTAAAATCTAAATGCTCATTAAGATGCATAGTGGTTTAGGAATGTTTTTTCTAAAGAACTTATGTCTAAGGGATTTCCACAGTTTCTATTGCAGTCATAGAAGATACTTCCTTTAGTAAGAGTCTCATGCAGAAAGAAATAAGGTAAATTAGTGAAAAATTATTCTTGTAATTTCATTCACAAATGCCAGTAGAAAGTTCATAATTTATATCTTTAAGAAAAGAGAGACAGCATACATATTTTCAAAGAAGTATGAAGGCTTGTGATGTTATCTGTTTTACTGCTACTCCATTTTAGACACCATACCTAAAATAAGATATAGTGGGAATTTTTTTTTTTAAAAGAATCTTTGTTGCAGTCCAGATGGCTATACTTACCTAGATTCATTTCTGGAAACTAAGTTGAGCCATTGAGCTGCATATCTACCCTTATGCAAGTTTCACTTCTTTGATAACTGTAGCTTTAGGTTAAGTTTAAAAGTCAAGATGATGGAATCCTTTCTTCTTCTTCTTCAACACTATTATTCTTTTCCAAGATTGGTTAGCTATTCATGGTTCCTGACATTTCTATATGATTTCATGTTGAGATTACCCATCGTGGAAAAAAAACTTACTGGAAATTTTATGGGTTTATATTGAATCTGCAGATTGTTTTGAGTGACACTGTTATCTTAAATATATTAAGTGTTCAGTCTTTATGAAATAACTTTCCATTTGTTATGGTTTGTGTCTGGTGTCTCTCCAAAGCCTCATGTGGTCATGGGGCAGGCTTTTAGAGTTTGATTGATTATGGGTGTGAGAGCTGCACCTGCCCTGGGGTGGATAGTTTGCATATGTAAGGGAGAGGAAAAGGGGGCAGAAAACCATTCTGCCCTGGTTTTTGTGCTTGTTGCTTTTGCTGTGTTCTGCTGCAATGAGCTGTAGCCCTCTGCCATGTGCCACTCTGCTTTATAACCTGCCAAGTATGGACTGAAACCTCCACAAACTGTAAGCTAAATAAACCTTTCCTCCCTTAATGTTGGGCGTCAGGCATTTTGTCCCAGCAACGAGAGAAAAGTAACCAAGACAGAATTTGGTACCGAGAGTAGGGTTGTTGCTGTGACTATACTTGATGATGTGGTTCAAGAGCCTTTGGAAATGGCTTGTGGGAAGTGTTCAGAAAGTTTCAGAGATGTCACCTGAAAGAGAAGCACTAGAATGCCTTCGGCTGTTCTGTCTGGGAGATTCTGGTCAGAGCTCAGAAGACCAGAAAGCTGATAGAAATCTTGCCAGTAAAGACCAGGTTTGGGAGGTTTTTGCTGGAAAGAAGGACTGCATTGGTTGTTGGACTCCAGATGATGTGTGTTACGGTTTCGCAGAAAGTTTGTCTGCATTTTGTTCATGTCCAGAGACTTTGCCTAAGACTGAGATTAA
>NW_004955443.1:2157576-2158096 GCF_000276665.1 Chinchilla lanigera | reverse complement strand
GTGCACTGGAGACCTCAGAAGTTTAGAAAAGCCAGGACCATGGATCATCTAAGGAAAGCTGCAAGGAGAGAGCAAAGCGGGCCTAAGAGAGAAGCTATAGAAGCTGTAACCACCAGAAATGCCATAGCGGTGGACTCATACAATCCCTTTGGAGCTTACAATGTGCCACAGATTGCTTCAGATGCTGGTCATAGAATTACATGACATAATGTTAGCCCTGCTGGATTTTGGACTTGCTTTGGTCCCAATGTTCTGTATCCCCCTGTTTGTACCTTTTGGAATGGTACTGCTTATTTTGTGCCATTGAATGTTGGAAGTGTATAACTTTTCATTTGCACAGGGGCTCACAGCTAAGAGTTTGCCTTATATCTCGGCGGAGACTTGGGACTTAGATTGTTCAGCAATGCCGAAACTGTTAGGACTTTGGCAACTCTTGCAGATGGACTAAACGCTGTTTGTATAAAGGGATGGACATGAGTTTTTGGGGGGCCAGGGGTGGAATGTTATGGTTTGTGTCTGG
>NW_004955443.1:2076722-2157393 GCF_000276665.1 Chinchilla lanigera | reverse complement strand
ACTATTACAAACAGAGAGATCGAAAGTCTAAGTTATTTCTATTTATTTAGAGTCTTTTTTGTTTAATTCAGCAACCTCCTATTGCCTTCAGTGTGTACAAGATATTTTACCTACCTAGTTGTATTAACTTATAGGTATTTTTGTTTGGATAATAATATGAATGGAATTTAAAAATAAATTATTCTCCAAACTGTACATTGTTGATGTATAAAGCATAATTTATTTTTGTTGTTCAGTTCATACCTGGTACATTGCTGAAATTCTTTAATACCTCTATTTTCATGCACTTTAATAAGAGGATTTCTACATATAACGTCACATCATCTGCAAAGAGATTCTTACTTCTCTTCCACTGTACATGCCTTTACATGCCTTTACTTTTTCTTTCTTTCCTAATTGCTATGGCTACTCTGTTTTGCCCTAAATCTCACTATAAGTCTTTCTAAAGAGTACCAGTGATAAATACATGATAGCCTGAATGTTAGGCTGTCTTGAAATTTCCTCTCCCAGATTAAATAATTCACCATTCCTAATCTTAGGCTCTCACAAAATCTCAGGACATGGGCCAAATGTAGATAATTTTTCTGCCAGTTTAATGTATTTGGTTTACTTTAAAGTATTTTTTATTTTCTTGTTTTTCTTAAAATACTTTAGCATATTTTCTTAAAGTTAAACCTTAAACCTTTTCCTTTTTTCAAATTGGCACATAAAAATATGTAGATTTATGGAGCACTGTGTCATGTTTTGGTTATGTAACATTTTTGTTCTCTAATTTCTCTTTTGCTTCCTGATTTAACTTACAGATATTTGGAAGTTCTTTCTTTAATAGCTAAACATTTGTAAATTTTCCATTTTTTTCTTACTAATTTCTAATTTTTTATATTTTTGTTCAAGAACACATTTTTAATACTTAAGTATTTAAATTATTGAGACATGTTTTGTGGCCTAAAGCACGGTCTTTGTGGAGAATGTCCCATTACACTTTATGAGAACGCGCATTCTGTGTGTGTTGGTGGAGAGTGTTAATTTTTATTGGCTTAAATGCTGTTCAAGTTTGCTGTGTCCTTGCTGATCTGTCTAGTTATGTGGTTGAAAGAGGGGCATTGAGTTCTTTATCTAACACTGTCAGATTATTAATGTTTTTTTTAATTTTTGTCACTTTAGATTATGTATTTTGATGCTCCTTCATTAGGTGCCAATTTGTTTAGAATTGTATATCCTTTTTAAAATTTATTTTAAAAATAAAAGAAGGAAAACATTAACAGACATCCATTTACAAAACAGCATAAAAGCAATACTGAATTACAGACAAAGTGGTAGGAAATTCACAATGGTTGTTGTATTACATACTGATATCTTCTAATAATTGTATATTCTTAATGGATTGACTTTTTTATCACAATATAATTTCTTTCTTTGCCCCTTATATAGTATCTTACACTATTTTCTATTATTAGTGCAGGCATTTTACCTCTCTTTTGGTAATTATTTGCATGGGATAATTTTTTCCAGCCTTTTATTTTAAATTAACTTGTGTCTTTTCAGTTTATATATATATATATATATATAGTAGTTCTGTTGTGGTATTATAAAACATATATATTTATATATATCAAATATATATCAACATATCCATATTTATATATATCAAAGTATATATCAAATAAATGCTATATAATGTTTGGCAAGTATATAGCTTACCAGGGTGTGTTATCATTGCTAATATATTCATTAGTGCTTATTGGATGAGTGAGCTTTTGCTTAGTTCATTCTATAAGTGTGTGTTTTTAGTTTGCAGCCACTGAAGTTTCTGTGTTGTTAGCTGAGTAGTCATACATGAAACTGCACAAACCTAATCTTTGCCAAGTAGCTCACGTGCAGTTTGCAGTATATTTTCAATATTCACCCAGGCAGTTTGCAATTGATATTCACACTGTGCTTGTGCAGAACCTCAAAATCACCTGCAGGTGAGAACCATAGGGCTTTTTCAAGTCTTTCTTGTGAATAACAATAGGTACAAATGTAGACGTTTAGACTCTAAGAATAAGGGCAGGTCAGTGCTTTAAAATATTTTTGTGTACAACTCATTCCCCAGGCTTTACTCTCAATGTTTGATAGTCCTTTGCTTGCCCCAAATATCCACTGCCTCAGGCAGCATAAATGCTACAACATTTGCTGTAAATGCTTCCAGTCAATACTCCCCAGGTCCTGACTTTGATGCCAGGGGAGTTCTGAATAAGATAAAATGAACACAGTATCACACAATATAACACAAACATATAACACCATACAACACAATAAACACAAAATAAACAGATGCCAAGATGGCAGGCACTTATTGCTACCTCCATGGCTACCATTTAGCTGGGGATGAGATCTAAGACCAGAGTATGTTACAGCCCACTCCCAGCTTATATTTCTTGGCCAGATTCAGCCACTGTTTTTGAATAGATACACCCAGTATTGCTCCAGATTTTTGATTGATGTCCAAATCTCTGAAAAGTTAACCAAGGTTTTGGGCAGTTTGTACCTGGTTTTTATGAAGGGCTGGGATTTCAGAATTCCAAAGTCCACCATTTTTACCGATGCCACTTCTAACATTTTGAGTGGGTATGTGACTCAGCAATCCTACTTCTAGATAGAATGGAAGAGTATGGAATGTCGGGTTATGGTGTGGCTAAGTCCTCAGAGAGTCCCACATTCACACTGCCTAAGTTTGAATACTGATGCCAAATTTACTATCAGTATGATTTCAGTCAAGTTACTTGACTGTTTTCATTATTTTTCTCCTCTATAAAGTAGAAATAAAACGACTTATTTTACAGGTGAGTGTCATATACACTCTTAGCAACCTGACCCATTGTAAATATGTGAATATTATCTATTCCAATACTTATGTTTACTACTACTACAACAGTGTCAGAAACCTATCTTCCTGAAATAATACATGACTCTTTATATGAAGACTAGATATTGTATAAAGAGTGGCAAATTACAATATACATTAATAAGAAAATGGAAAAAATATTAATTACCTATATTAAGAATATGACAAAGAAAAAGCAGAGCTTAATGTGCATGTAAAACATGTCTACATTACATCTGACTTAAAAAAAAATTTAGAAAAAGTTTCCTGACTCAGGTTTTAAAGAAAATATATGTACTTGGACTTACATAGTGATACAGGTGTTTATGAATCAATTTAGTTTAAAAAATTAGAAGGACATTCATCAACAGTTATCACTTGGGAAGGAATGTAGTATCACAATTGAATGTGAAAATTAAAATTGAATTGTGGCTGATTTTTTATTGTTTTATATTTGGTAGTATTCTAACATGAAATACTCAAAAAATAAACATATATGATTTTCTCAGGATGTAATCTAAAAGGCTAACACTAGCAACCTATAGGAATTAATGCTAAAGAGACTTTATTATTCATTTTATTCTTTTATGAACCTATTTTGTGATAAGAAATTAAACAAAATTTTGATTTATAAAGGTATATTTGACAGCATCTATACATTTCCAATTGAAGTGTGAATTCACAGCTGCGACAGTGCTGATCATGTTTTCCAAGTTTCAGTACTCTTCAAGAAAATGCAAATTCAAAGGTCAGCAGATCATAAGTTGAACTATGTCTCACAATCTGTACCTGCAGTTGAAGTTTAGATCGAACCGATGTATTTAACCTGATAAAATATTTTAGCAACTTCAATACGGATCTACTACGAGGCTAATTTTCACCATATTCAAATCTTCCCTGTACTTAAATTTTATTTTCTTTCCCCTGATTTTGGAAATCTGACAATAGTCTTGTTAACTTTATCTATACCTCCCTTTCTCCTACCCTCCCTCCATCCTTTCCTTTTATTTCATTTCAATAAAATAATAAAATTTTCTTATGCCAGCATTTTGCCTACTGGTTCAGTTTCACCCACAGAGCACTCAGTAAGACCTGAGCATTAATAAACACGTGTGCACTTTACTTATCTGGAAAGCTCGGGAACCTTCTCATGTTCTGTCTTCCCACAGTGAGCATTTTTCTATGAATCATGTGGCAAATGAGGGTTCACTTAAAATATCAACAGACTCTTTCTTCCCTTATCCTTTCCATGTGACCACCATAATGCACATCTTCTCTGGAGGGCTTGGTTCTTTCTCAGTAAAACAAAGAGACCTTGAAATGCTGTTATCACTAAAATTCCAGTGCATATGTGAAACATGTCTGATCACTTCCCTTCCTTAGTCAGTAGCTAACATATGGCTCTTTTATACTCTGGTTTCATTTTGTTTAATGCTTACCATTGCATGGTGTAGATGTCAAAAACTTTATCTAATTAATTGATATTTCAAATCCTATTTGAGTAAATGGCATTTAAGAAACCAGAATGTCACATTTAGCCGTGCACTGAATGAAGACAGTCAGATCAGGGGATGATTTCAGCCCTGGGACTGACACTGTGGGTTTCAGGCCTAGGTGTCTGAGTTCCAGTTCTGTGATCTAAAGGAATTTTCCTGGCCTATTTTTACTACCAGTTTTTTTTATTTGTAAAGCAGAGATTAAACAATGCTTTCCAATAGTGTTATAGTGTTATTAGAAAGCTGTGCCTCTAAAAACTACTTCAAAAAGTGAGGAAAATGCAAAGCTGAAAGTAAATCAAAACAGGTGTAAATAAGGAAGATAAATGAAATTCTCTTGCATACCTTTATTCTATCAAATGCTGTGTGTGAGAGTCCAAGTGACTGAGGTGTGCAGTACAAGTTAGCAAAGAGAAGTCTCAGAAATCAGACACAAACTGAAATACAGCAAATGTAAAATTGCTTGATACCACCTGCTGGTTACAGCTAGAAATGGCAGAAACAAAAGACATTCTGATACCAATGTGTTTGTATTTCTTTTCTTTTCGGCACAATGGATAAAGCAATACTTAGCTCCTGCCAAAAAACACTTCATGGGTCCACGTGAGCTATAAGAGTTTGAAATTTGGGCTTATAAATACCCTATATCTGAATGATAAAAACTTTGAAACTTCTTTGTGTTAGGAATAATTTTGATGCCAATATTCATCATGAAATTAGTTAAGTAATATTCTACTAATTTGAAATATGTGAGAACATAGAAAAATCACAATTTAGAAGGAAATGTCTAAAAGGCCATATACAGTGTGGGCAACACTGTGGAGGTGAGGAGTATGAGTTTTAGATACACTAAATCCAGGACACAACTCACATAAACAGAAAGAACCATTTCTCATCCTCTCAGTAGTGTTGCCCACACTTTATGCAGCCTTTTAGACATTTCCCTCCTATTTCTTCACTTAATAAATTATCATTTAGTGCCTACTGAGTATCAGTTCTATAGGCTCTGTACATCACACAATCATAGTAAGGATTTCTGCCCTTGGGAGAACATATGCTTTTACCTTTGCCATACCCACAGCCCAGTTTTTACAGTCTGTGGGACTTTTTCCCTGAGGGAGCTCGTGACTCAGACTTTCATACCTCTGTCATGTCCTGTCCTTTTCAAACTGTCTGTTGGCATGCACAGTTGTACACCCCAATAAGTCACAGTAATTATAGTCTATCTGTCTTCTCTCCAAAATCTAGAAGTTGTTTAGTAGAAGATAGAACCTTATTAAATACTTTTTGAATTAGTAATTATTATTTGATAGTACTCCACCAATAATCTATAATGGATAAACACTTATTTTTTAGTATAATTGCAAGAAACTTGTGCATTATTCTGTGAGGCAAACCTGTATATCATACCACTTTTTGCTTGGCATGATGGAGATGTAAACAGAATATGTGAAAAGCCAGTTACATTTTCTAAAAGACATTACAAAGAAAGAATGCAAACTTTTATCATGTAACAATTGGCAAGGTCTGTAAAAACTTAATGGGGTATTCTATTTAGACTGTAAAATTGGATAAGACATCCCTAAAGAAATAAGGGGAAAAGTTAAAGGGCTCAACAGGAAAGTGAAACTTCTGATAGTATAGAAAATAGTACATGCAGAACCCCAGGAATTAGGATTATTTGGAAGAAACAGAAACATGACTAAGGTGGAATGTCAGAAAATAGAGATTTCAAGAGGAGAGATAACATAAAAGGAACGATAGAATATTGAAGACCTGTTCAATTATGAAGGCAATAGCAGGTGATTTCAAAGACAATAACTGGCCAATAAATGATTAATTTAAACAGGATGGTGACAAGATATGATTTCTTGCTTAAATGATTTCTTTTGGGTATTTGGTAGGTCTCTTTGTTTTGCTTTGTTTTTTATTCTAGTCCCCCCGTCAGTGTTAATCTATGAGTAGATGTGGGGAGGTTTTATTGGTGGTGCTGCTGTTCCTTTAAAATGTATCCTTCATGTTCTCTGAGCTTTCTTTGTGTATCTGTAGTTTGGTATCTTCCATTAATATTTGGAGAGTTTACAGCCACCATTGTCCCAAATATAGCTTTGGCTCTATGCCAACTTTCTTTTCTTTCTGATGTTCCAACCATGAACATGTTTCATCTGTTGAAATTGTACCGCCTTTCCTGGTTTATTTTTTTTATTATTCTGCTGTTATTTTTCCAGCTTGAATTTCACTTTGAGATGCTTATTATGACTTAAATAGATGCTTACTCTTTCCTTAGCTGTGCTGCAATTATTTATGAGCCCATTAAATGCACCTTTTATTTCTGCTATTGCATTGTCTGTTCCTAGAATATCTTTGGATTATTTCTTAGAGTTTGTCATTCTACTTACATTATCCATTTATTGCATGTTGTTTTATTTTCCATTAAAGCCAGACATGTGATTATGATTAATCCTAGTTTAAATTCTCTATCTGACAATTCCAGTACATATATCATTTTTCTGATGTTTGCTTCATTTCTTCTGCTTTTTGTTTATATTTCTCTTTTTGTAATGTCTTTAGTTTTTATTATAAATTGACTATGTTGATTGAGGTAATAGGAACTGATATAGATATGCATGTAAGGTAGGATTTACGTTAAATTTTAGAGCTACCCTTTCATATTTTTGTTTCATGCTTGTTGTAGTTATATGATGCAAGAATCCATTTTCTTTAACATCTTCATTATCTCCCCCTCTAAAATTTGATGTCCATATGTGCTCCTGTGAATCTGCGTCTTGTTCTTTCTCCTATAAGCTTCTACTGTCTGAATGGAGCGCAGTGGTTGTGGCAGCAGTGTGAGGGGACGGACTGTCTTTACAGGCTTCTCCTTGCATCTCAGTCTTCTCGTCGGCCTTGGTCTCATGCTATCACCTTTACAAGTATTTTCCCATTCCGCTGTTCCCTTCCACAGCTACAGCACTCCCAATATATTTCCTTGAAGCCATGAGCCGAACTGTGTGTTTTTTTTCCTCTTACTTCCTTTAGATAAGTCAGTAAGGTTAGCACACCATTTGGGGTAAGAGCCAGGCCATGCCTCTTTCTCACCCTAATGTTCACTTAATCCTCAGCAATTGTCAAAATTAGCACTTGAGTGCTTCTGCCAGAACACAGCTTCTACCTGTTCTGGTAAAGGGATCTTATTTGGGTTGTGTCATCTGAACATGCCTGCCTCTTCACAGTTTAGGGTGGTGGTTTGCCTGTTACCTCAGTTCTGTTATGAATGTAGTGAAGATCTTTAGTGTTCAATTTGTCTAGCTGTATCTTGTAAGGACAGAACGACAACTTGCACGTGCTGCCCACGTCAGTACTGAACTCTGAAGATCGGTGCCTTCATTTTAAGATGTGAATTTTTAAATAACTTCCTATGTTATGAGTCAGGTATCCACTATATTCCTTCTGGATTTATAAAAATTTTTATTCTGGATAGTTGGGCTTGACAAATAATCAGAAAAACTGGGTGATAGTTTGTTAAACAACACATCAATATAATGTGTGCAACATTTGGGAGCTGAATAAACAAGTGTCTACAGAGGGTTGAAACTCACAGCAAGTTTGCAAATCGGTGACCATGGCACCACGGTTACATGGGGACTCATGTTCTAGCAGCTCGCTATATTCCTTTCAACTGAATCTTTGAAAGGACTGAGAAACTAACTTTGAAAGCATAGAAAGATGAATGAAAATGAATCCTACCGCAATGTCTGAAGGTTGTTATAACATTGCTGCCTACGTCCTTTTCAAATAATATGTTATAAAAAGGAAAATTAAAGAAATCAAATCAAGTTTTAAGTATCATGCATCTGAGTTATTCAGTCAGTTTGTCTAATCCCTCCAATGTATGTACTCCTAACTGACTTGATTATATTTTAGAAACTATCATGACTTGAAAAATTTAGTCAAGTTGTTTTTAATGTTTCCCATGCAAGCACAAGCAAAATCATATAAAAGTAAGATTCACTTACTTGAAAGTAAGAAGTATAGTAATGTTACACAACTTAATTTAACATCGATGCAAACTATTAATCAGTAAATATAAAAAGTCATTGGTACAGACTAAAATTTATTTGCAACTATCATCAATATGAAAGTGCATACAAACATACACAGAGAGACTCTGGACTCTGGAGTCTCAAGCTGTGAAGGATGAAAGTATATTTCATTTTCTTGGATAAGTGCTTCCTAAATGGTAAGACAGGACCTGGCATATTTTCATAATATAACATCATGATGTGTTGTAATCATTTCTTATCTCCTGAGTTAGTAACTTATCTCTTGAAACAGACTGCGCCCTAGCTGAGGGTAGGAATCATCTCTTTGTTGTTTGCCATTGTCACTGTACTGTCTAGCATAGTCCCTTGAATGTATTTTTAGAGTGACTGAATGAATGTAGTTTAGGAAGCAAATGCATATATTTGTATCCATATCTACATAAAAATCAGTGGGTATGGCTATGCGTGTGCATGTGTTTGGGATTAAATACATAAAGCCTGAAAATAACTTTTTTCCCAGAATTCAATGTCTGGAGAAATGATGGCAACTAGGAAAGGATCTAGAATTAAATGTGTAGTCATTCTAGGAGAGTTTTTGAACACATTTTGTGTGCTTATAATACATTAAGCTAAGAAATAAAGATTATGCTCTCAGGTGAGCCGATAGGAAATGCTGAAAGGATTAATTTTCCTCCTGTCTGTTTTACCACTTGAAGCATGAGATATTCAGAGTTAAGATGACCTTAGTATGACAGACACAGCCTCTTTTTTCTTATTTTTCTGCTATTTTCAAGGTATGGCTTATGATTTTGAGGTTCAAGAAAGCTGACCAACACTGGTCTCCATAATAGCAAACAGGGGCTAAGCGGGGAGAGGCATATCTGTTTATTTTGAGATCATGTCTTTGAGACTTACAACACAAAGTATAATTTTATAGCTCAATTTTACTCTTATCTCTTTAGGAACTTAGTCATTATTATACATAACTATAAGGGAGGCCAAGAAATGTACTCTTGATTTGATACATGCAGATAGAATCAAGTTTTCTATAACTCTTTAAGTTTACAAGGAGACATCTAATCTTTGATAGATGGAAGACTGTGATTATTTAGGGACTGGATGTGTCAATTAAATTAAAGCCAGAGAGGGTAAAAGAGAATGGTTGGTATCTACCCTCTAAAGTTCCAACTACCTAAAAGAAATACTACATCCACTGGCCTCCTGAACAACATTCATATAGCTTTGCTGGGCAAATATAGCTGCTATAGCTCACCCTCGCTGTCAAACTGTGTGGTCCCATGTAAATCAAATTTCTAATACTGTGTCATTCCAAGTACATTTTATCTTTTCAACCCTTTTCTTTCATTCCCTTTGACACTGGCCGTTTAATTGTTGGTAAATCACAAGGGATATCCCTCTTCTACTCTTTTAAATTTGCCACTCTCACTCAATAATCTCATTTATTTACTTTTCCAAGCTGCTCCCATAAGACGGGTGTATTCCAGGTTGCATGTCATGTGCTCTGGAGCCAGTTGTTTGATTGTATCTAAACAGCTCCACAGCAACAGCACAAAAATCTTTGAGGTTCAAGAAAGATGATTTTACATGATTTTTACTTGTTCACTGACAGCAAAATGAAGGAAAGTTAATAGGAAGTAGAGAGAGCTTCCTCAAATGAGGAGAACAGGAGATAGAAGCGGGAGGAGTGGGGAGAAGAGGGATGGAAAAAAACTGAAGGAAAAACTGGAAGTTGAGCTTTTGTAAATAGGAAGGTGACCAAGAGTTAGAAGAAAGAGAGAGGAATGGGAGAGGTAGGGGCCAAAAAACATTAAGAAGTGTTATGTACTTATATCAACTTCCCACAATAAATGTGACCGTTGCGTGCTGCATACATGTACTAGTAAAAGAGCAATATCCACACAAAAATTAAAGAAAAGTAATAAAATCGTACATCCTATCATTAGAAAAAAATGCATGTAGCTTGCTACATGCCAGTCACTTTTTAGACATGATATGACAAACATGAATTATATTCTCAAAGCGAATATATCCTATTGGAAGGTGGAGATAGTTGATAGCCAAGTTACACAGATAAGATAAACATGACAGAGAAAATAATTTCACTCTAAAACTACTTGTGAGATACCTACCAAAGCCTGGATTTGAAGAAGTCTTTTTTGAGTAAACAATATGTAAAAGGACAGGAAGAATCCGAGGAATATTTTCAATGGGTAAGTAAACCATGTGTCTGGATTGTTCATAGGTTAGCATAACGAAAGGAGGTTTTACAACATGTAATGCTGGGGAGACTTAATGAGAGTCTGGGAGACCACAGGAAGGGCTTTAATGAGTGCCTGCAATGCAGAGCCGAAGAAAGTTTTCATACACCGGGGGTGAACATCTGGATGTGAGTTCTAGAGATCACTCTGGTTGCCATGAACACAATGGGTTGGAAGAAGCTAAAGCTACAGGCAAGGAAAACAGAAAGACTTTTTGCAGTACACCAAACAAATAAGTCTTTCTGAAATCTCACACTTTAAGTTTTCACAACTTAATCTATAGTTGAAGCTAAAACCTATGACAACTTTCATAATTATTGTAAGAAAGAGCATTGTCCTATGCGGTCCATCCCACAGAAATCTAGGAGTATTCTTGATACCTATATTTCATGCAGATGCACTTTATGCTACATATTTTCTATCCCTAGTATCTCTGAGGAATGCAATCCACTTTCCACTGACACACAGTCTTTGTTACTCACCTGGATGATGTCAATTATCTCATCCTGTATCCATTCTCCTCCAATTTCAGGTTCATGTGATACCAAAATAGTGATCCCCAAAGTAAGATTTGCCTAACTTACTGCCCTGCTTACAATACTACTCAGTAGTTGCCAGTGACATCAGCATGCAAAAAAAGTTGATTTTGAATGAATTCTTATGCAGCCGTTTTAAAAATAACAAATCCCATGCCTGAGATGTAGCAGTCAGTGGCTTCTTCTTCTCCATATGCTTCATATTGCTTTTGGATATCATGTACCCCTTGCTCACAAGGTGGCCTTTTCCATAACATGAATTTGCAAAGCTTGATGACAGTCTTTTTCCCTGAGGGCTTCTCTAAGTTCCTCTGACACATTCACTTCTTTCTGCTTTTTTGTCATTCATTCATGTCGGAATACTTCTTTCTTAACCTCTATGATCCCTTCCTTCATGTGTCTGTCTCAGGCCCACACAGTATCTGGTGTGAGAAGCTTGTGTGCATGTGCTGTTCTTAAAATCCTGCCACGCAGCTAAGAATCCAGTGATGGTAATTAAAGTACTCATCATTGGTAGGATCATTGAATAAAAAGTAACCTTAGAAATTATAACCAGTAGTCTAGTGAATCATACCTACAGATTCTGTAAAATGGGATATGTAATTTTAGAATATAATAAGCTAGAGGTTTAATCACAGAATTATGAGTTTTAAACTGTGTAAACCAATATCTTTTGCAAATTATTCTCATATTCTTACAGTATTCCTTGTGGACTAATAAAAGTACCACCTAGGAGCACTTACTATATACGAGTTCCTATTTTAAGACATTTCATGTCATCATTTGTGTAATCATCCTAATAATTCTATGAAATAGGTATTATCCTAATCCAGATTGAAGCTAAATGAAATTTGGTGCTCTATTGAAGACTACACTGCTAGCAAATATTATATATTCTATATAAATCCAGGCAATCTGACTCCAAATTTTATATCATTGAGCACTAAATTATTCAATAAATGAAATTTCCTTTATAAGGCACGTATATGTCCATATCATATATTTTTCAAAATCATTGGTTCAGCCATTAGATTTTTCTTGTACAGTACCTAAGAACTATATACATTTTAAAGCTCTAGCATGTACTAAAGACTTTAAACTACTTGAGAAGTGTTTAGAAAAAAGTGAACTCTAATATCAGGAAGGGGTTTAGATTTGCTTTCTGCCACAGTAGGTATGTGAGATTACTAAACTTCGGGCCCTTCCTTACAGAAATGATATTTTTCTGGATTGTTGGAAGGAATATATACATTCATTGTACAATACAGGATCGTCTCTTTCTTTTCTTTCAGTAACCTCACCTCTAAAACAAGAATTAAAATATGCGCTTGTGACATTAATCCTGATATACTAACTTCACTGGATTAAGGAACACCTAACAAATCCGTAAGGCACACTCTTGGGTAGTCTGGTGGGTCATGGGGTGTGCCCTTGGGTATTACATCTGTGCCCTCACGGGTTTCTCTCTGGCCCTCCTCCCCACCTGCTGTGAACTAAGCAGCTTGGCTCCACTACCATCTTCCAACATGACCTTTCTGCCTTGGCGCCCCCTGATCATGGACTGAATTCCCTGACCGATGAGCAAACTTAAATCTCTCCTCTCTGCCTGTTGTGTCTCAGCCATGAGAAAGCTGACCAATCTCTACAGTTACAGATTTTCAAATACTGAATAACATTTACAGATATTCTATGTAGAACCAGCCTATTATAGCATTCTAGAGCTTCCTGGTTTTTATTTTTGTCTAAATTTATTAGTCCCCCCCTTCAGTTGTGAAGAAACATGCTAAAAATCCAAACTAAGGGTGCAAGAGTCCCATCTAGTGGTAGTTTAAAAAAAACCAAAGGCAATTTGGGGATTATCCTGTTTACATGGATGCCTAGAAAGCCTCAGGCGATTTTGTTTTAGTCACTTATATCTCACCATGAGAAACAATTTATTGTAGTTCCTTAGAAAAGAAAAAAAAAAGGCTTGAATTGGAATTCTTTGTATTCTTCCATTATTCCAATAAACTACAAAGTGGGCTGGGGACTTAGCTCAGTGGCACAGCGCCTGCCTGGCAAGCACACAGTCGCAAGTTTGATTCCTGGTGCCGGGAAAAAAAAAAAAAAAGAACCCCAAACAAACCCCAATAAGCTACAGAATGCTTTCCCCATCGATTCATGTAATTCTGTTTTCACTAACCCCATCATCTTTGCGACTGGAATACTCTGTCTCTATACTTTTAAAACCATATGATTTAGTTCCATAATTAGGCATAATTCCATAAGCTTGTTGCTATTAAAAGGATTCAGCATTATATCTTAAGACCAATCTGTTGCAAGAAGAAATGATCAACTCATAATTTACTGCGTCTGGGAACTTATTTCCAAGAAAACTATCATGGTTCAAATCTAACATCAAAGGAAATGAGGAATGAGCTGGAGGTTCTGCATTCAAGTACACTGGGATCAAAGAATGCTAAATATAGATGTCTAAGACTCGCACCCACCCTGTTCCTGGTATGGTTTAGATCAAGAACATCCCCTAAAGGCCGCATGTGCTCTAGGTGGGTTTTGCAAAGGTGACAAAATCATGGGGCTACAGAGCTGACTTGCTGGAAGAAGTGGGGGTCTGTTTGAACAAGGTGTGGTCTGGAAAGGTCCATCTCTCTCCCTGGCTCCTACTTTCCGTCTCATTTTTTGGCTACTATGACATAAGCATCTTTCCTCTCCTCGTGCCCTTCTACCATGTCATCTCAGAGTTTAAGCCAACTCAACATGGACTGAAGCTTCTGAAACTGTAAGCTAAAATGAATCTCTCTTCCTCTAAGTTATAGATATTTAAGTTATAGAGTGTTTTGTCCCAGAGATGAGGAGAAGGACTAGGACAGGTCCTTATTCTACAAGGCCAATTAGGTGTGAGTACTTCTATGTGTCTCTGTAATATTTCCATCTCATGAGCTTAAAAGGATATATTCACTATGAACACAATAAGAAAATAAAAGAACAAGGTATCACAAAGAAGCCTATCCTGTATAAACTCCCCATTGTTATCAAATCTTTTTTCTATTTCAGTCTTATAAATTGCATTGTGATAATTCCACATTGTTATCAAATCTTTTTTCTATTTCAGTCTTATAAATTGCATTGTGATAAAATGCAGGGTGACTGTTCAAATGTTAATAGTTTCGACCATTTCCCACAACTCCCTCAGATGATTTAACTGGGGAGATATTATGTTATTTGTGATTGTTAGAGAATTTTTATCACAAAAGTCTAACTGGAAATATTTCCTTGAAATAATAGAGCATGTTGGAACACATTCAAATATAAATACCAGGATTTTTTTCCTAAGTGTTGAAAAACTGGTAATACATAGGCACTCAAAATTTTGCTATAGTGAAAAAAAGTATTTCACTATTTAGTGATGATTTAAACCTGTAAAAATACTGACAGAATCACATTACTTATATAATGACATTATAGTCAATATTTTCTCCAGTATGACTTTAACATTTATGTGAAGAAAATAAAAACTATATTTGCAAAACATCAAATTAAAACAAAAGGTGAGAAAAATAAACTTTCTTTAACAATATATGCTTATCATACTTGGTAAAATTACAAAATTTTCAGAAGTGAGTTTTAACAAAAAAAGTATATTATGGAGATATAAATTTATAGAATGGAATCTAAAGCAGTAATTAAATTTTTACCTTATAGTATACTGAAGATTGCAATGACTTAAGTGATTGTATTATAAGTAACTATATTTATGAAGAACTAGAATAGTCAGGTTAACTTTTCTTAACAAATCCTGAATATGACTTTGAAATCCACTGTATTGTATTAGTTGCTGTTCTGTAATCAGATAGTAGCAGCTCCTGTTATAGGACAAGGTACTCAAAACACCACTATAAGCAGTTGTTGACAGCTGACAGTTAACCAGAAAAGTCAAAATCTAATCTAAATCTAAAGTCAAAATCTTTACCTCACATTTTGATCTACATTTAGTGAACCTGATTCTTAAATAAAATTGCCCATGAAGCACTTTGCCAGGATATTTCTACTGTAGTCTCTAAAAGAAAAAAAAAAAAAAAAGAAATAAAGAAAAATAATTTGATTTGCAAAAGCAGTAGAAAGAGCAAAAGAATTAAGAGTCAGAAATTTTTTCTGAATAAGTTTGATATGTCTAACACTGAATATGCTACCTATAAATGTATTTTATTTTTGCCATTGTTGCTATTATATAGATTTCAATGCAAAAAATGAGGCAGAGTTATCTGTTCTTAAATGGTCATAAGTATATTAAGATGATATTTTCATGTCCTAGTTAAAACCTCAAAATTAAAAAAAATCACCTACAAAACAATAGAATATATTTAATACTCCCTTATGTTTTTACTATGACAGTTTTTCATTCACATTTTATATTCCTAAAAATAACTGCTAAGTTTACCTTTAGGCTAGAACTAGCCAGGCTCTCTAATTTTCCCTGCCACGGCTTATTAATGTATTTTGCTTCAGTCACTTTCCTAATTGGCAGTGGGATGGCTGGGATGAGACTCTGACAGCAGCAGGGAGAGGACTGGCTGCTGGGCTGGCAGGTTGCATCTGATTAGCACGTGCTGCCTTGTGCCAAAGTCAGTTCGGGTTTGCCAGGTTGCCTCCTGTTGGTGCTCTGCAGCCCATTCCTTCCGGAGGACAGGGATCAAAAGTAAGTTTTTCCGAAATTATTTCTACCTTGGGCAGGCTTTCTGCTCATTAGTTTTTTTCTATTCTACTACCACCCAGGCATTCTACTTCCACTGTTAGCTTCGTGCTTCTTTCCAAAAAACTGTCCTTGTCTCATCCTTACATTACCTCAACTCCTTAGCCTCACTGTTTAGTGCTGAACTCACAAGACTTTTAGATATTTTTCTGTCTTTGACCTTGTTTGCTTTGCCTGGCATTTGTGTGATGTCCTTTCTTATCTCTGCATGTCTTGATCCATGGGCTAAAAATTTATATGCCTACACGGACAAGAGAGGGAAATTAAAAAATAAGTAAGGTGAGCAATCGATCCATAAGAGTGCTTGTAAACTAAAGATTGCACATTTAGAAGGATCCAGGCTATTCAATCTCAGCCAAGAGTTTTCACTTGACAATATGAGTCCCCATTTTATCAAATCATCCAATTGTCTTTATAAATGGGAAATATTAGCATAAATACATATGCAAATACATGCATAAATTTATTACATGCAGTGACATAGATATCTGTGATTACCTTATGTATCATCTATCTAGTGAGCTAGCTACCCAGCTATCAGCACCCTTCATGCCCCATGTAACTTGATGATATTTAGTAGTTAGCCAGATATACGAAATATAAGAAGTCGTCTCATACACCAGAGGTCCCCAGTCCCCCTGGCCACAGACCAGTATAGTCAATGGCCTGTTAGGAAGTGGTGCACATAGCAGGAAGCAGGAAGTGAGTAGCTGGCAAGCAAGCTAGGCTTCATCCAAACTTCCCGTTGCTCCCCATCATTCCCATGACCACTTGAGTGCCGCCGCCTGCTGGCTCAGCAGACACAATAGGTTCACACAGGAGCTGGAACCCTACTTTGAACTGTGCATGTGAGGTACCTAGATTGCAAACTCCTCATAAAAATTTAATGTAATAATAAAAGAAATGAAATGCCCAATAAATATAACTTGCTTAAATCATCCCAAAACTACTACAGCCAACCCCTCCCACTGAAGTGGCTTCGGGAGCCTGCAGAACTACCTTTAGTGTCAGAGTGACAGTAACTCTGTGGACTGCATTCCTTTTAAATTTCATACTTGGCTTATCAGTTGAAAATGTAAAAATTTTATTTTTTGTCCAATATCTATTCAAAATTTCAAGACATCACTCTTATTTTCTATATCTACCTGGCGGGTGTACACTTTTCATCTGGAGTGGGTCTAACTTGATCAATTCCCATTGAATTAGTGAATTCTACCTATTTATTATCTTTACATGTACATACAAATCTAACATCTATCTACATCCCATCTAACCCTATAAAATAATTTTATGTTCACATTGTTTCACACCTGTATCAGTTTTAAGTACTGTTGCTTTATATCATAAAATCTGATCATAGACAAGCTCTTTGCCTCTGTTCTATTTCTATCTTTTCTGTATTACAATTATTTGATCTTCAATATAAAGTGTTTTAATTAACAGAAACATACTTTCATACATTCAGTTGTCATACATTCATTCATTCATTTTCATATATGTTTCGTGGTAAGGTTTAATATGTTCCTTATTTGGAGTGGTCTAAGACAATTCCTGGTTTCTACCACTTCAGAAAGTGGAATGTTCTCTCCCTGTCCTTTTATTAGCCAACACATTAGTTCCTTATGCAGGAAACCCCTATTTTGTGTGTACTTGGTAGTTCTCTTTCAATTATACTACTTTTGAGCTCCAAGAATTTGTAGTTATGAGATTCTGCTTAATAATATACTATAATCTACAGATAATTTTGCTTGAGGGACTGGAATCATTTTTTCTTATCCAGAGTGCACTGATTCATTATATTAACAAATATTTATTGAGAATGTATTATGTGGAAGATAGTCTTATAAGACCTGTGGGTCTAAATGAGAGAGAGAGAGAGAGAGAGAGAGAGAGAGAGAGAGAAAGAGAGAGAGAAAGTACCATCTTAAAGTTTAAACTCTAGTTGTAGAGAATAAAACTGTTACATATTTTCTATGGCATCATAGAAATGACACATGTGATGGAGAAAAAGTAGATTAGGACCAGGGAAGTAAAAGAGTCAGGAAGAAGGAACAGACAACAACATTAAGGAGGGGAGTCAGAAACTTCTTGGAGAAGATAACAATTGGGAAATGTCCTGAGAGGCAAAGAAGTGGGCCCCATGGATAGCTGAGGAAAGAGCTGACACTAGGATCCACGGGCCTGGCATATTCAAGGGTAAAGGGAGGCCAGTGTGGATGTTAGGGAAGGAGGAGGGATGGGAAAAGCAACAGAGGTTGAATTTGCAGAGGAAGGGAGTGGCCACTGCTTGAGATCTTGCTGGTATCCGACAGGCCTCTGGTTGCTGCTTGGGTGTGCTGGTCAGCAAATGAACAGTTTGCAGCACAGGTTTGGCGTGATTTGGCCACATTTTCAGAAGAGCAGCCTGTCTGCTATATTGGTAAATACTTACGCAAAAGTTGTAGCAAGAGGCTACTGCATTTTGGAGGCCTAAAATTTTGTGTGTCTCCCCCACAAAGATTCATTTGTTGAAGCACAAACTCTTAATGTGGCTGTCTTTCGAGATGGAGCCTCAACAGAAGAAATTAAGGTGAGAGCTAGTCTTGAAAGCTCTTATCCAAAAGAATTAGTGCTCTTCAACTAGAAACCATACTCAAAAGTGAAATAAATCAAACATACATGTGCAAGCACCGCATTGTGTCACTAGTGTAAAACTTGAAAGAGTTAATTTAAACTCGGAGGTATGATAGACACTGTGAAATGATAGGAAACCACCGAAGAGTAAAGGGCTTCTGGGATGTGGGAAAAGAGAAGGGAACGAAGGAGAAATTTTGTATGTATGTATATACAGGATAGATAACATGGTTGTTCTTCTGTCTTCTATTTCTATGCTGAAAGAAACTGTCAATGAGTCTTTGGTTGACCAGTATTCAATGTTTATATCTGTTTTCATGAGAAGCCACTTTGAAGATATCAATATGTAATACAACCACCATTGTTAATTCCCTACCACTTTGTTTGTAACTCTGTATTGTCTGTATTGTGCTTGTGATATGTTGTAAAATGTTGTATGTCTGTTAATGTTTCCCTCCTTTTATCTTTAAAATAAAAAAAAATTGTTGCTCAAAAGAATTAGTGCTCTTATATTTAGAAACATTAGACAGCTTACTCTCTTTCTGAACACACACACACACACACACACACACACACAGAAAGACAATGTGAAGATACGGTGAGAAGGTACCCATATGAATTCCAGGAATAGAGCCCTCACCAGAAATTGACCCTCTTAATCTTAATCATAGAAGCCCAGCCTCTGGACTAGAGGAAAATAAATTTCTGATGTTGAAGCTACTTGATGTATGGTATTTTGCCACAGCAGTCCAAACAAACTAAGACATACAGTAATCTATAAAAAAGGTTGATCGTAGCTCATTCTAGGCTTAGGTATAAGTAAAGCCATAGGAGAGAAGATTTTGAGGAGGGAAGGATTAAAAAATCTATTCTCTGCATGCTGAGTTTGTCTGAGGGTCATCCAAGTGAAGATGTAAAGAACATAGCTTGATGTGTGCGTGTGCATGTGTGGGGGGAGGAGTTAAGGGAAAGGGCCTGAACAAAAGGGGTACATTTCATAATTATCACCTGTAACTGAAAAGAAGCCATGGTTGAGGCTGTGATCACCAAGATAGAGAGGGAATGTGGGGCTAAGTAATGAAGCATTCTGACATGTACAAGGTCTGGGAAGTAGGAACGGGCACTAAGAATGCATGGAAAGTGAGAGATAAATCAAGAGAGTGGCTATACAGGCAGCTAAGTGAAGACAGTAATTTCAGGGCATTTCTTCTCACTCTGGGGAAGGATTGTATTCTATCAAAGACCACTGACAGGTCAAGGAAAGTGGTTTTAGAATTAGTTTTCAGATTTAGCAATATGGAGCACCTTAGCAGGAGTGGTTTTGGTGGAGGAGAGAGAATGTCTCTTTCATAGATTGGTAGAGGAGAAAAATTTGGAACAGCAAATAGGACATCTTCTTTCAAATAGAACTTAAAAAGAGAACAAATAAATGAGCTACTATCCAGGGCATTAGTAGAGTTAACAGGATTTGATTTGGTTAATGCCATATATGCATTCTTACTAGAATGGCCAAGGACTGAAGACACTGATGGCATTAGAGAGAATAGAAGGATTGCTGTAATAGTACTCTGCAGCAGTAGAAAAGGGCTGCATTCAAATGCCAGGTGAAAGTGTTAGCAATACACAGAAACATTGTTAGCTGACGTATGTTGAAAGAAGCCTCCAGTTCTTCCATTTAGTGGAATACTTCTCTTTCCCTTCAGGATGAGCTTGACATCTGGTCAGGGTGTTTGGAACATGGATAAGTCTGTGTGCCAAGTCTAACCAATGAGGTTCATTTATGAAATTTTAGCAAGGGATAAACGTCTAACTTGGTAGTTGGGGGTGCTTGTGTAAGCTCATCATTAGTAAGAATGAAGTTCACAGAAGGCGTAAGATAATTTGACTTAAATTGAATTTCACTGCAGTTGAAGAAGTCCTGACTAAAACTGAACCCACACTGGTATCTTTCACTTAAATAAAAGAATGTCAAGGAATCTGAAATTCTCTTCAGACAAAACTAAACACTGCTGATAGTGTTATAACCAATCTGCCTGGGGCCTAGGGGTCTCCAGACCACCTTCAACGGGTTTGTCTCTCTCTCTGAAGTAGGATGAGAAAGCGGATTCAGAGAATACCAAAGGGAAGGGAAAGTGCTTTATTACAGCTGTGGCAAGAGAAAGCAGTGGACATTCCCTCCAATGGAGTGGCAGCTCAGAGCTGAGGCACTGTCAAGTGCAGGGCAACAGTCTGGTTTTTGTAGGGTAGGATATCTACCCCACTTCTCTTTCCACTTTTGTTTTTGGAAAATCCTTAGCTGATTTTTGCTATTTGGAAAAAGAGCATTTGTTATGCTAGGTGCTTGTGATGGGAAACCACAGAAGGTTTGTAAGAGGAAGTTTCCAACTGCAGTCTGTCAGCTGGCTGCTTGCTAAGAAATGCACCAGAGCCAGGGATATAACTCAGGGGCAAAGCACCTGCCTGGCACGGGCAAGGTCGTGAGTTTGATTCTTGGTACAAAAAAAAAAGCGTGCCAAATTGGTCAAGAAAATAGAAAATTTTAAGCATTGGCTGTTCCTTTCAATAAACCACAGACATCAGCAATATACCTATTCCAGCTATCTTTATATATACATATAAATTTTGTTTTCATTTTAAATAAACTGGCCAGGGATATAGCTCAGCTGCATAAGCGCCTGCCTGGCTAGCTCAAGATCCTGAGTTTGATTCCCAGTACCAAAAAAATTAAAATAAAATAAAAATAAATACATAAACCAAAATAACAAGAACAATACATAAACAAAACAGCATAGAGAACAATAAAAATGATACAGCATTTCAAAACATGGTGACAGGGTATTAACAATGGTTGTTGAAGATAACAGTATGTAATGTAGCAGCCATTGTTAATTCCTACCATTTGGTTTTGAGGTCATGTATCGTTTTTGTTGTTTTTGTGTTGTTTTGATTTTGTTTTCATTGTTGTTTCATTAGTTTTTAATTTTTAAAAGAAAAAAGAGAAAGAAACAAAGAGCAATAAATAAATGTACCAGAAGTCAGGCAGTTTAAAAGTCTTAAACCAAAGGCTTAAACCAGGTCTTAAATGAAAGGCTCTGCAGTATATGCTCTTGGTCACTTTATGACATTCATACCCCAAACTATCTTTCTTATTGTGGCAAAAACTCCTACCAACTTAAATGTAATCAACCCAAGGTATGATAACATTGAATTTACTCAGGACATCAACTTGTAGAGCCTCTGCTTGTAAAATGAAGTGCAACCAACATATATCTTGTGGAGGGACTGTGGGGAACATTCACTGTACGGCAAGCAGAAAGCTAGCGGTTTTCTACTCTTTACCTACCTCTTCCCGTTTCTTAGAGCAGGATGTAGCAGCTTGAACACTGATGCCTATCAAGCAAAACCACAGGCTGTGGCTATCAAAGCAGAAGGGCAAAGACTGAGTGTCCAATGCCCAGGGCACTGCCATTCTAACCTTGGATCACCCACTTATGGGAAAAATCCCTTCATGTATTCAAGTTACTATATTACATATTACGCTATTAAAAATCACATTAAAGAGGAGAAAATCCATGGAATTAAGGAGAAAGATGATCAATCTAAGCATGCTCTTTTACGGTTTTAATTATTTTACCATTTACATAAAATATACAGCTAGAGTCCTTGAATATGCCTCGAGCTTTGTACCCAACGGAGTACCTGAATTCACTTTTCTTTTTCAACACTTACTCCATAACCAATGTGTGAGATTTGATTTCAGTTTTTAATAGAAAAAAATAGTCTGTTATATACTGAATATACAGTAACACAAAAATCCACCTACAAATTCATATATGCTGATATAACACTGAAACATTTTACCTTCAAATATAGAGACAATAATTTGCAAGTTATTCACAATTATTTCTGACTTACTTAGATTTAAAGAATATTAAGCAACTTATGGACTACAGGCCACATTTCACAAAATCAGCTATCACAAAATAAGGTCTATATATTGTGAATGCATTGTGTGCACTCAAGAGCCTGAAAACATGACATCCAAAAAACAATTTAAAAGATTCTGTAAGTGCTCTCTTACTTGACAACTGAGAGCAAATACCTTTCCACGACGGGAGTGGTGTTTGCTTTTTTGTTGGAGGATGTTTTCTAGAACAGTGCTGACAAATAAGCGCTCAGTAAGTATTTGTTTTTGAATGAACAGAGCATAAGTGCTAGGAAAAAGTCAAAGGAGAGTGTTATCACGGCAAAACACAAGGACTGTCATTTTGAATTAGTGTCTCTGAAAGAGAGCAGGCTGGTTCTTCATGACTATGAAATAAGCAATGTACACTTGATATTAGCCAAAAGGCCGAGAAGTGATTGAAATAAGCAATGTATACAAAAGATGCACAGATAAAATCCGGCATAATGGAGGAAAGTCTCTAATATCAAGGGATACACATTACACTTTCAGCTTCTTTGTCTACTCTTGTATGTCCTATTTTCTTATGCTATTCATGCAAGAAACCCAGAAAGATGTTAAAAGTTGAGAAATTAGGCATCTATTTCCCAGGGTATATTAATTTCTTCACCGTAGTAATTTTTCATTGTTTTACTTGGGTGGATACCAAAGGCCTTAGGCCAGAGGAAGCAGAGAGGACTCAGTGATCTCTCACCAGGGAGAGAGGCTATAGATCTGACTGTGAATTTAAAGTGAGGAATTGGGGAAGGTAGAAACTCAGCCTAGGTGACGGCTGCATATCATCAGACGATGCTCACACGCAAAGGGAAAAGCGGAGAAGGCTGGATGAAGGTGCAGAGCCAGGGAGCTGGGTGGTTTACAAATCTCATTCCAGTTAGGTCTTTGCAGCACTTTGATCCCTTACTTACCCCCAACATATATGCATGCATTTACCCAGAATTCTATGTACCGCAAGCCTTACACAGGAGAACTGCAGAGATTATACTCAGACTGCTTTCACTCCCCAAGAGCCTCAACTTACGTGAAAATGTGACACTTAGACCCTTAAACCTATATTGTAATTAATTTATAGAATATTTGTATGTTTAATATAGTCTTGATTTTTAATTTTATATGCCAAATTTATTTCCTATCTCTTAAAGCTTCTGTACATTTTTATAGTTAAATCTGGCAGCCTTGACCCTAACCTTACATTGATACAAAGTGAAACATTTATATGTCTATTTATCTCTCCTCTGAGAGTTTCCTATTAATTTCTTTTAAAATATGCACCTACCTGATATATGGTAAGATAGCTTCAGTTACCTCAATGCAATATTTCATATTCTTGTTGTCCTTTATTGAAAAATAGTGCATTATTTTATCTAATTTATCAAATGTTTATAAATAAATTTAATTTATTTTGGAATATCACTTCAGTCTCAATAATTTTTTTGTTTTTCATTACTACATAATTATGCCATGAGATTTTTGTATTAGTTGAAATCTGAAAATTATGCAACAATAACTTTCAAGTGATCTGAATGAAAATTGTCTTATACTTTAGACCACAGTATATTTCATTTTTCTTTGATTTGATATATTGCAAATTTGAAATATGTATCTGAGAAGATTTTTCTGAATCCAAGCTCTGGGAAGCTTCTGGCATGAAAACTCCACTATTGGCACATGTTTTTTACTGCAAGGAAAGTCACATAACATAAAACTAAAGTCTACAATTCATAGAATTTATGCACTCACTATGTTCTGAAGCCACTATCTTGCTCTAGTTTCAAAACTTTCTCATCAACCCAGGGGAGCATCTTCCCACATCAATGAACTGCTGCTTGTTTCCCTTCCACCAGCAACTAACTAAGTGCTGTGTGCCACTATAAATTTCCCTGTTCTGGATAATAAGGATCTAGGGGTGAATAACATCCAATTATGAGTACATACTACATTTTATATATTCACTCGCTGTTGATGGACATGTGTTTTTTCCTACCTGTTGAATATTGGGATAATCTTTTTATAAGCATCTGTGTGCATGTTTGAGTGTGCAAATATAGTCCATTTACTCTTGCAGATATAATGAGAGATGCAATTTACTAAGCGTTCTGGTCATTCTTTCTTTAGCGTGGTGAGGCAAAGCAAAACTCCTGTCCACAGTGGATGCATTAATTTAAAATCCCACCAGCAAAACATCAGCATCTCCTTTTCATAATCCTGCAACACATACTTTTTCCATTTAATGGTTATCAAGGGCCTCCAAGGGGGATATGAAACATATATCGCTGTGGTTTACATTTGAATTTCCTTAATGACCACTGATGTTGTACATTATTTCATGTGCTTGTAATTCATATTTCTCTTAGCCATTTGTATATGAATGGTGTTAGTTCTTCTGTAAGTGTTTGGTAGAAATCACCACTGAAGCCATTTGTCCCAGTCTTTTCTTTGTTACAAAGGTTTTGCTTACTCCTTAAATCTCATATTAAGAAACTATTGAGATTTTTTATTTCTCTGTCATTAGGCTTACTAATTTATGTTTTTCTGGAAATTTGTCCATTTTACAAAAATTACCATATTTGTTGGCATACAATTGTTATATTATTTTCTTACAACCCTTTTAAATTCTGTAAGGTTGATAGCAAAATCTCCACTTTTATTTCTGATTTTAATTTTTGTATCATTTCTCTTTGTCTTAGTCTAGTTTAAGATTACTGGAATTCTTTGCAGTTTCAAAGAGCCAGCTTTTGGATTTATTTATTCTCATTCTTGTTTTTCTATTTTCTATTTCATTTATTTATATTCTAAACTTAATTATTTTCTTCTCCTTACTGAATCTGTATTTACAGTAGTTTGTTCTTACTCTTCTATTCCATGAATCTATAAAGATAAGTTATTGATTGAAGATCTTCCTTCTCTTTTAATGTAGGTATTTATTGCTATCAATTATCCACTGAGCACTGCTCTCATTGAATTCCATAAGATTTGGTGTGCTCTACTTTTATTTTCATTTGCTGCAAAGTTTTTCCTGGTGTCCTAAAGGATTTAGTGTTTACCTAATCTGTTGACTGAGAGGGATGTTTGATTTCCGCATACTGGTATAGATTCCAGTTTCATTCTTTTCTTGCTAGCTTCATTGCACTGTGTTGAGAGAATTTGTACGACTCCAATCTCCTCAAATTTATTGAGTTATTTTATAACTTAGAATATGGTTCCTCCTGGAAAATATTTAATGTACACTTGAGAAGAAAATGTAACTGCTTTTCTTGGGTTATGATATTTTTCCTTCAATATCACTTCTCTGTATGCTTTATTGGTGGTCATTTTTACTACCACTATGTTAGTATTCTATAGTTGTGTCCATATCTTTGTCAGTGTCCTTTGCTCACATTTCCTACATAATCTCTTCATACTTTCAGCACGTCTTCCTCTCACAGATATAATCTTTACAATTGTAAACACACATAAGTTTATGTAGCATTGTCTTGTTTTCTTGTCCTCATGACAGTGGAAACACAACTATTGGCCCTTAGAATTGAACATGTTCTTACTTTTCAAAGGTTTTTGTTTAGTGAGTTTAATACTGAGGAACTGCCCCTTTCTATAGGCAAAATTACTCCTCTATCTAGTTATTTTTTAACTCATTCAACACACATTTTTCTAGCACTTACAATTCTCCAAGATCTGTGGTAATATGTGTGCCACAAGATGAACATCTATAAGGCACCATAAGAGAAAAATAGAAAGCAAACTTTCAGCTCTTAAGTACATAATTTGGTGAATTAATGTATCATACTTGATTCATACTGAAAACTGCGCAGGAACTTACGTTAAAGACTATTATTCTGTTGAAATGTCCAATGAAATTCTAATAAAAGAACTAATCATAATTGTTAAATATACTTTCAGTATATTCTTTCTTTTATTTGGTATCAGAATGAACCCAGGATCTTTGCACTGAGCTACATCCCCAGGCCTTTTCAATTATTATTATTTTTTTTTATTTTGAGAGAAGATTTCACTAAGTTGATATATAGTTCGGGTTGTGATCAAACTTGTAATCCTCCTGTCTCAGCACCCCAAAGGGCTGAGATTTCAAGTGTCAGCCAATGTATTATTTCTTAAATACATAGCTTTGTAAAAGACTGTACATGATGAATATCATATACTTTTACATAATTCAATCATGGTTAATCACAATATCAATTTCTTATTCAAATGAGCACAAAATATTGAATAAGACATATTGAAATAGCAATATGAAACATATTAACCATTGTTAATATCCTATTATCTTGTTTTGAAATACTGTATTACTGTTTTTCTCTTTCTTTTCCCTTTACAATAAAAAGTAAAAAGGGACATAGTTCATAGAATATCATGTAGACCATGTCAGTTGTTCTATAATGAAACATAATGACTTGATCATAAGCATGAACATTAGTACAAAGAAAACATGACTGATATTGTAACAATAAAAGAATGTTAATCATCCTAAATTATATTTGATTTTATATAGCTATTCCTTGATTTAAATTTCAACCTTGAAATATTTTTGTTATTATATGTAGATGATGTACTGTAAAGGAAAGTTTGACGCCCTTGCTTCCTTCTCTATTCCCTCTTCTTCTCCCCTCCTTTTCCCAACTGTGTTCACTTAGTTCTTTCTAGAACTCTCTCATCAAATCTAATCTGTAAAATGTTGTCATGTTAGGGCTGGAGTGTAGCTCAGTGGTAGAATGCAGGCTTAGTAATTCAGAGCCAAGCACTAAGAAACAAAGGAGGGACAGAGAGAGACAGAGATAGACAGAAAAAGAGAGAGAGACAGAGACAGATACAGCAACAGAGAGACAGAGAGACAGAGAGATGTGCAGCATAGTGTCATTGAATAAAACACTTAAAATTTTAAAGTCTCAGTCTTCTTCTTAAAAGGTAGGTGTCATGGTATAATGAATTTCATAAACAAAATAATAAGTAAAGAAATAAGTGAAACATTTAGCTTGTGGCTTGCCATAAATTTGTCTTCCATGTTATGTAAATGTCCATGTTAATAGTAATACAATAATAATTTTAAAATAATGATGAGTCACATGTATATGCAGTTACCTTTATCTTTCTTTTTCTTCAAAAGGTTGTATGTGTGCAACATCTTCCATATCTCACAGTTTCTACCTACTTGAGTGTGTGCTACTCCAAAGCAACCTTTCTCATTTAATTAATTTGCATTAGTAACTTTCATCTAGTCAAATTCATTCAGTACATTTGGATTTCGCTGTCTCCCTCTTGTTCCCGCTGGTACCTATGTCTATGTCTTTGTCAGTCTACGTCTATGTCTAGATCCATACCCGTATATTTCCTTTTATACATGTATCTAAATTTGCTCTGCATGTTATACTGTAATTTTGTCCTCTCATATCTTCCAAATCCTGTCAATTTAATATTTTTAAGGATTCTGTCTTCTGATCTTACATTTACCAACCTCATTTATCTGTAAGAGATATCTAACCCTAACTAGATCTTTAACTTCTCATATCTGGTAGCTACTGATTGCTATATTTATTGACAGCCACTGCTATTCGTCTGCTTTACATATACTTAGGTCCATTGGTCAACTGAAGATCAAACTGATACTATAAGGAATTTCAAAATCCACATCACTCACAAATGACTACCTTTCTCATCTTTCCCTTTAGTTTTTATTAATGGCAATATTATTCACATCAAGCATCCAAAAACTCCCCTAAACTTCATTTTAAATTATTCCTTTTTCCTGTAGTTGCTCCATATGACCAACAAATCCACCATTCCTCTCTTCCAAGCAGCTTGTCATCCTACCCGTTTTCCTTTGTTGTCTTTGTCATCCTTAGCAATAGCATAATTATATCTTGTCTAGATTATTTCAGTAACCCTCAACATTGCTGCCTGTCTTTGGTCATTTCTGTCTTTTAACTCAGCTTCCACAAATAAGCCAATAAGATCATATTTATAGTAATAGGAATACTTTTAATTAGGCTAGGTAACTTCTGGAGATCTACTATATAGCATAATGCCTAACAACAATAATATGTGCTATACTTAAATTCTGTTAGGAGAATAGAACTTCACATCAAATGCCCTTACCCGCCAATGATACACACCGTTAATAAAGGAGGTGAGAGGAAACTTTGGGAGATGATGGATAAGGGTACTGCATGGATGGGCGTCTTGGTTTCATTAGTGTATACTAATCCCCAAATTAATTGAGTTGTATTTATTAAACATGTATAGCTTTTCACATATCTACCATACATCCACAAAGTTATTTAAAAAAAGAATAGATAACAATTTTGTAGCCCTTATTCAGTGACATTGTTCTGCGAGTTTTACTGATATTATAGCCTCAAAATACTCTAGTGACTTACGTATTCTAAAAGATAAAGGTACATTCCATGAACACACTTTCTCATCTTTGTCTCAAAATATTTCTATGTGTATCTCCACTGATCCTGAAACAGCATCACAGAACACAGCACGTTTGTTCATCCAGTCATGTCACTGTACAATCTGGTTTTGATTAGGATTCTTGTCCACTTACCTGTTTGAGAAACTCCTAGTCATCCTGCAAGGCTCAGTTCAATAATTAATCCAGCTACTTTCTCAAAGAGTTCTTGTAGAGATGATGTATATTGTAATTTTCTATAACATGCATATGCCTCTTCTATTCTAGTTTTACTTTTATTGTCATTCTTCTTATTCTGCTACTATCCATAATACTAGTCTATTTGGATATAGGAACTATCATTCATTTATATCTGCATCCCCAGGTCCTGGAACAGTACCTGAGAAACTAAGTTCTTAGTAAAACTTTCTAAATGAATTGGTGGACCAAACACACAAAAATGACCTACTTTCTTCCAAAATGTCCACAGTCTAATTCCTATATCCCCCCAAAAGTAACCAAATTCCTTTGCATGGTTTTAATCAAGCAAAAACCTTGTTATTAAATACACTAATGAATTTACCCTTCCTCTTACTTAAATTACAAATATCATATTTGTTCATGTCAAAGCAAAACCCAAAACACTGTAAAAATGATATTCCATATTCTAACTTTAAAAACTGCCCTTACTTGGTTTAATCAAGCAAATCAGACACATCAGCGGAAGAGAATGAGTTCTCATTCTGAGTTTTCTTCTGTCTCAAACTTAAAGCACTAATGTCCTCCTTTTAACTGAAAACTAAAAGAGAGCTAAGCAAAGGAAGTCTAGAAATATGGTACAGTGAGACTTTCTATTAAAGAAATTCTCCTTCTGCTAATATGGAGACAAATGTCAATAAGCAGAATGATTTAACAGGAATAAAAGGAATGAATTTATTGCCAGGCTCTTTAAGTAACGCTTATATTCTTTTATTAACAATGTGGCAGTGACTCTGTGTTGTGCCTCTCTGAGCTTCAGTTTCCTTATCAATAAAGTAAAACCAATATTCCCTGCCCCGCACATTACAAAGTATTGATGTGAGAATCAAGAGAGACGACACCTTTGAAAGTGCGCTTTGAAACATGATGTTCTGTACTACAACGTGTGGAGCGAATTCACTCACCGAATACAGTTCTCGCAGGCACAGACTCTCTATTAAGCCAGAACGACACTTGGGAGAGAATGACAGTCATGATACAAGGCAGGTATGTCTGAATCACAAAATACCCGATTTTTCTTTTCAAGTGGAAATGAGCTGTCATTACGGTGTATTCACCTGGAAGAAAAATTTCAAAAGCTTAAGGAATTGTAATAGTCAATAGTTGGAACGTTATGGAAATGGAAGAGATTTAAAAAAAAGTCTTTGATTTAAAAATATCACATACTTATCATCAAAACTACACCGATTTGAAACACCTCATTAGCATAGCAAGAGCATTTAGAGGAGAATGTTCATAAAGTGAAGACATTTGCTCTGTATGTCCCAGAATAAGGTATTTGTTTTTCTTTTTCAGTCGTGGATCCTAACCAACAGGATTCACACTCATAAAGCCTTTCTCCTAGTAGATTATCTTACTTGCTTAGGTCATTCATCCACACTGACACTAACTATAAATTTCTGCTAAGACTGATCAACTCGATCCTTCTTTGCTCTTTAAAGTTTTGATCTCTGGCCTCATTTCCAGGGCAGAATTTCTGGCCCAGATTTTCCACATTTAACCTTGTCACTAATTCTGCATTTTTCTCTGCTGTATGTCTGCTCTAATTTGTTTCAGTACTTCTTTCGAATCCTCCTATCTTTTTTTTTTTTCCTCTCAGGGTTTTAATGATAGCCAGATGTAAGATAATTAGTTCACACAGCTGTTTGTTTCTTAGATGGCAGTGGCCCTTAGACAGGGAATAAGGTTTTCCACACAGGCCTGTAGTAATTATCCATAAATCAAAAGTTGAGTAATCATGAATTTTGTGGAAGGTGGGGGAAACAATTAGAAAACTAGGCGAAGTGTCACCAGTTGTTTGAAGGTAAATGTTAATAACAACTCATTTGAGAAGACATGCTTTTTTTTTTTTTTTTGAGACAGGGTCTCGCTATGCGGTTCAGTCTGGGCTTGAGCTCACTTTGTAGCCTAGGCTGGTCTCAAACTCACAAGGATCCTCCTGCCACAGCCTCCCAAGTGCTGGGATTACAGGTGTGTGCCACCACGCAGGGCCAGAGAAGACATACTTTTAAATACGTAGTATATTTAGGTCAGTGTGACTCAAACTTTAATACACATATGAATCCTCTTGAATCTTGATAAAACACAGATTCAGTGAGGAGTATAAAGCAAGATTGTGAACACCAGGAAAGCTCCCGTGCAGTCTATCCCACTAGTTTGTAGACCTGAAAACAAAGCTTTTTAAATAGTATAACATATTTTCAGTGACTTCATAGTTTTTCTTCAGACTCATTTTACTGACCTGTACTGGATTTAATTGTCTCCTTCCCAATTGATTGGCCCAGGAGATCATACTGATTTAGCCTGGAGCCATCAGGAGCCACCTGTACCGAATCAGATGCATTGTAAGTCCAAATATAAGTGACTTCTGAGGTTGTATATGCATCTGTCAAAATCAGAGAAGAAAAATTGTACAAATAACTGCCAACAGAATGCAATGTCAAAGTTTGTTTATCTCATAGAATCAACTTACTATAAACTCAACATTTCAGTATAAACTACAGATACAGAAGCTGGAAACGTGGAGAATAGCCCAAGAATATATTGCAAAAAATGATCCTTCTTAAGTCTTTTAAAAAAGCAGTTACCATATTGAATCAGTTAAGAATACACTGTGTTTAATTTCTTTAGATTTTGTATCTGATCAAATGCATAACACACAGTGATGAGGTACAGACTGGAGGATCTCTGCATGTGTGTCTGTGCATGTGTGCACGCACACACACACGCACACACACTCGAGGTGTGCAAATACACAAATAAACCAGAAGGCCATCAGATTTATTCTCAATAAGAGTAAAGGAGGAGCATAACAGTTTGTTTTACAAAATTTAGTGCAAGTTCTACTCCCAAATTAGGCCATTATTAGAGAGATTTATTTACCTTTGTTAAATAATCTATGTTTGAGTAATATGCTGCATTGTACACATGCATATTGACTGACTTAATATCTCAAGTCACTTTTTACTATCAACATCCCTCTTAAGAGGAAATTGACAATGTTTTGGAGCTCATTCAGAGAATCCTGTGATCTTCTACTTCCATTCAAGAAGTTTAAAGTTATGTGAAATAAGAAAAAATATGAAAACGTGAGACAAAAAAGAAAAAATCAACAAATCATGACTGAATTTAAAATTCTAAACCATAAAGAGGCTTCTCCTATTTGAGGACAATGACAAAGCAATAGAAATGTAACCATTTTTTAGGCTAGGAAGGACTTCTATGTAAAAGAGGAATAAATGACTATGACAAAAACAGCCGAGGCTGCTTCTTCCAAGCGTTGTTGCAAAGCATGTGAAGGTTTGAGCTTGTTCACGTGTCTATCACTGCACACTAGTAGTCCACACTTTCAACAGTAGGCATCCAGCACCTACTACTGGTAAGGACAAGTCAGAGAACATTCAAACTGTTTATTTAATATATGAGAATACGTGTATGAAGAATGTAATATAAATTATAACTGTGTACCAGAGAATGCTTAACTGAACCTTTATAGGTTGACTACAGGAATTCTACACTGAGAAAAGGACTATTTTGTAGCTGAGATGCACAAGATGTTCAAATTTTTTTAAAAAATTTCATGTTCAATATTGATACATCATTTATGTTTGACATTAGGCATAATAACAACACCTATCCAAGGCAAAATGCCATTTCTTCCTATATCAATGCCATATCTTGGATAAGGTCTTTTTGTGATATTAAGGCTTTTCAAGCTTTTTTTTAACGACACCTGTGCAATGCGAATGAGCTTTTCTCTGCTGCATCTGCTTTGGTTTTCCGGCATCATGTTTATATTGTATGCCACGACTGACTAACTTACGTAACGTGGGGAGAAATGCCAAAGTTGAAGTGGTGGTTTCCATGATAGTAAAAAAAGGCCTTGTGGTTAAACAAAGAGGAGATTCTTAAAGAAAATTGAGAACTGACACCTTTTGTAAGAATGCCCAAGGCAAACAAGATTGAACTCACTGCACAAAACTATGATCATCAAAATAGTTAGAGTGTTTGGTATTCATATTAGTCACCATTCTTTTCTTTTCACTGGACAGTCTATGAAAAGACACACTTTTCAGTAATACATATTTTAATCAGGTGAGAGCACTGCATTTTTTTTTTTCAACAGAGAAAAATTAGTCCCCAGCTAGCTAGAATTTACAAGAATAGAGATGCCAGCAGGGCACAGTTTCTGAAAAGATCAGGTGAAGGGACATGCTCACACAAGAGCTAGGCTGCTTAGCTAGATTCATGAATTTAACTGTCAGCCTGCCTAGGGAAATGATTTGACCTTCCTCCTTTCCCACTACATCAGAATGTGCATGCTTCTGCTTGACATACAGGACATAACCCTGTAACCTCAAGAATAGCCAAAGGCACAGAGCTTGTGTGAAATGCTCTGTATACACAGAAGGTGCCTGCATGCAGCAGTCCAATGACATCGTATCCTTGAAATTTAAGGGGAAAATCCCTTTTAGTAGGTAAATAGTATAGAAGACAACTGCACAGATTCAGCTTCTGTGACTGCTTTATCTAGCAGGGTAAGAACAAACAATAGAATCTATTTCTTTTAATAATTCATTCTTACTTGATGAAAAAGAAATGTATTTTACATGTTCTATTTTTTTGGAAAAGATTCATTATAACAGTTAGAATGGAATACTTGTTACATCAACTGCGAATTACAGTCCTGACTTTATGGGAGCTCCCGGTCTACATTTACACAGGTACTAAAAATCAGGTATTTTTTCCTAGCAGTAAAAGAAGCAATAACTTAAATAACACAATGAAAACACTTGGGAGTAATCTAGTGGTAGCAAATTAGTTCTCTGGGTGTAATCAGCATGTCTTTCATTTCTGTACCTTACTGGGCAAGTACAGTATTAGGCACTCCATAATGTAAGAAACAGCTACACACTAGAGCAGTGCTGCTGCCTTTTCCTGATATTGACCCAAAACATACACATTCACCCTTGTACTTACAGCTGCCAAATTTCAAAGGACATGAATGAGCATCCATTGGAAAATCCTCCAAGTGCATTGGACATTCAGCTTGAACTGTCAGCCTAAAAGTCAAAATGCCACTCTTTGTTTAAGTAAATTGGCAATTCAGGAAAAGTCACTTGTTCCTGTTGTCAATGAAACTGATGATGAGGCAGAACTTTTGTTACAGCATCATACTGGGAAGTTGACATTTAACTGTATTTCTGTTCACCCACATTTAGGAAGTTTCTCAAGAACACACTGGGTTATACCAAATCTGAACATAAATAACAAAGTATTAAAGATAAATTTTACTTAGCTATTTTATACTTTGTTGTTTAAGAGTAAAGAAATCATATATGCATTTTTGAAGGTCTATTTCACATTAACCTCAGTATAAATGTTGAAAACTTTAAAAAAATTAAAACTCTGTTATAAAGACATTGCCATGTTCCCTGTCATCTTGTTGAGAACCACATAGTAAAATTGATAAAAGTTCAGAACTGGCTCAGAAGAATTCCCTTCAACAATATGTCAACTATGAATGAGAATCACACACTGTATATAAACACACAAATTAAGCACAGAAATAGATGTAAGTACACATACAGATGTGAGATAATAAAAATATCTTACTGAGAATAAATTGGTGGCTATATTTTGGACACAACTTCTTAATATTAAATACATTTCTTTTGTGTCTAAATAAAACAAGGATGATAAAAATATCAATCATAGAAAAATACCAATTTTCCTCTATTTCAATTGTTCCATTTTACACAAAGCCAATCTGAATAAAGCAGATACTAAATGGAATACATAGAAAAATCTGTTCTTACTGAGCACAGCAAATGTGGCCAAAGATTGATCATGGCTTCTATACTTCTAAGAGAGAATTTAAATAGAAACCTATGCAATATTTTCTAAAATTTTGTATATTTTTCACTTACAATTTGCTTAAATCCTAGATTTCTAATCATTGTCTTAATCTACAGGAATAAATGATCACACTGTAAAGTCCTCAAGGGTATTGCATCTGAATGTATTGCAAGACTCAGAGAGAGGCAAAAAGAGCAGGCCACACTTCTGTAATATCCATTTTAGGCAATAGCCATATAATCATGAACCATTAAGAGTGTATTTTTTCTTTAAAGACTAGAATTAGTATAGAATTGTATTGTTGCTATTCATAAATCCCTTTCATAATGGCAACCCAGTACTTAAATTTAGTATGAAATAATAATGTATCAGATGCATGCAATTCAGTTTCTATTTTCGTATAATGCTAGTGACAGTCTTCTTGCTTTAAATACTTTATTAAACATTAACTTTCTATTCTCCAACATTGACTAGATTTGTATATTTTTTCATTATGAATACAAGGAATTTATTTTAAAATATTAATTCATTATAACAGTTAAAACGGAATACTTGTTACATCAACAGTGGTTTAGTTCTCTCAATAATTCCATTAAAGTTTGAATAATATGAAATCCATGTACAAGGCAAGTTTCAGTAGCAAAATGACAATTTCGTATGGCTTGATCTAATGCATATGTTTATGGTATCCAATTTATTTATAAGCCTTAAGAAAAATTCAGTTTTCCCTGTGGACTAGTTGCATAAGGGGGAAATCAAGATATTAAGTAAGACCTTGCACTGGTTGTCTGAGCCAATATTAAAGATAAAATTATACGCGACTGTAAACAACATTCCCGTCATGATAAAATAGTACTCAATTATAATGTGTAATGAATCAATAAACACAAGTACCAAGTGTTCATAATTAAGGCAAATCTTAAGCTTTAAAAATTCTAAGATAAAAACTAAGTTCATAAATACTTTTATTTTTTACATAGCTAATGATTTACAAAGCATACTATGATCCCTTTTATAACCTGATAGGAAAATGTATATCTTCTCATGCAACTAGGTTGGCTGCTTAATTAATACATTGATTTTTCAGTATCACACACGTCAAACATAAGAACATACCTCATTGTGTATAACAGCGTTCCATCATCCTGGATTCGAAGTAGTTTATTTGGCATTGTCATATTATGAGCTACGGACTTTTTTCCATTGTGAAAGAAGGTATCTGGCGTCCAGATTTTGCTAGCCATTAAATTATTAAGTCGAAGGATATTCATAGGACCTTTAAATTTTAAACGCTCATCTTTCCATTTTTGTCGGAAAAAAACATCTATTGTATATTCCTGAAATATAAAATAGCATTGTTTTGAAAATAATAAACAGCTTTTATACACTACAACTCCATACAATTTCAACAAAAATAATATTCTAGAGAGAGTTATATTGAGAGAAGTAAATTTTACATCGGAATTATTTTTTCAGGTTATTAATAAATGGCACCACTGGGATAAAGTATGCATATTTCCACAATCAGCTATATATTTTTATGAAAAGAAAAATATAAGTTACTGTATCTGGACTTTTTCAGGTGAAAAAGTCTATGCCAAGCAGCTTTACTACAACCTATATTTTAAAATTACTTCGAAGGGGTATATGCTCTGGGCAGGATCTAGGTGGGTTGTTTTAGTTTACCCCAAGGAAAAAATGTCAACAGGTAATATCTCCAGGAGCATAAATAAATAGATAGATAGATAGATAGATAGATAGATAGATAGGTAAACAGATAAATAAATAAGCAAACAAATTGTTACAAAAGGAAGAAAAGAGAACAACTTTGGAGCAACTGACAGATCTATATGAGCCATCATTTTCTGTTGCCAGAGAAACTGTAGAATATATTTCTTTTAAAACCTGTAATTAGTGAGATATGTTGTTAGCAAGACTGTTATGATGATTTCTATAAATTTTACATATGGAATTAGTAGTAAGAGAAGTAATTAGATCACTTAAAGAGTGAATATTTTGGAAATAAACTTCCCCATATTTATTTTACTCTACAACATCTGTAGAAACCAGCTTGTGATCAATTCTCTTATTACTTTCAACCCTTTCATTTAGCTAAACCCTTCTCTCTTACCTCCTGCTTTCCTCTTTTCGGTCTCCTTTAACTCTTTCTTTCTTAAGAGGCTGCATGAATTTCATATACAACTTTGAAAATTCATTGGGTGTTAAAATTTTTGTCAATGTGTCTTTGTGTAATTGTTTGCTTTGTAAATAATTAAAATATCTGAATTATAAAATTGAGATTGTAAATTCTGAAACTCTAAGCTCAAAACCACAGTCTTTTTTTTTTTTTTGGTTTTTGGTTTTTCTCCGGTACCGGGAACCGAACTCACGACCTTGCGCTTGCCAGGCAGGCGCTTTTGCCGCTGAGCTAAATCCCCAGCCCCTACAGTCTTTATATGTTTCAAAATAAATACTTGGGCAATTGATAATTTTATTAAACCAAAATTATGTTGTAGAAAAGACAGATTAATAAAAGGGAAATATAATAATGAAAATATAACTGGTAAATTATTCCCAGTGACTCTGGACTGCGCTCCTAATTCCTTAGGGAAGTTTACACAACCCAAAACAACCTAATTATTCTCTTTTGTATAACCTATTTATTTTTTAATGTTTAATTTTATCTAAATGAAATTGTAAAACTGAATTTATGCAAAAAATTCTTTTCAACATTATTCCCTCAAATTCCAACGTAATGTAAACACATTTGTTTTGTTTTTGTTTTTTCTCTGGTACCGGGAACCGAACTCACGACCTTGCGCTTGCCAGGCAGGCGCTTTTGCCGCTGAGCTAAATCCCCAGCCCCTAATGTAAACACATTTGGATGTATTTTTCCAAGCCAACTACAGGTATTTAGGAAAAAACTTTTCACAAACTTCAAATTCAAATTTTCTTGTTTTGTAAAAACAGCAAATGTTTTATCTGTTTAAGAAGCTATTGATATGACAACAGTTTCCTGCAGGACTACCACGTAGGAAACACTTAATGTTAGAAACAAATTTTTAGGTGATCTCTTCTTGAAAACAGTTTTGAAGAACATTATTTGTCTTCATGGTTCACAGGATCCCATATGTGTCCTGCCAGTCTGTCCAACACAATCTACATCTTTTTTTCCTTCCCCCAAAGACAGAGTCATGTTATGCCATCGGCAATTTTAACAATCCACATTTCTTCTGATTCCTCAAATACAGCAAGTTCTCTACTTGTCTCGGCTGAGAATTCTACTCACAACCACAGCTCAGGTCCTTGGATATTTGGGAAGAAAAAGAAAATCTCTGTATTTTGGCAAAGTCTCCATTGCTGCAAAATCATTTCTATTGCAATTACATGTTTGCTCTTTTGCCTTACAGCAAAGGAACATGGCTTTCATTTGAGGCTATTTCATTTCAAAACATATAAAACAGTATGCAAATATCATGCAGGGGAAATATTATTACAGAGATTATCAAAGCCCTATATCCTCTGTTTATCTCTCCTCAATTACTTTCCCCAGCTCCCTGAGGAAAGAATTACCTTGAATTTGGTGTTTATCAGTGCCACACATGAACTTACAAATTTACTGTACAAAAAATGTATTTAGTGACATGTTTTAAACATTTATGTAGATGGTATCACACTGTCTATTTACTGAAAATTGCATTTTTGAGTTACTTTATTGAGATTTATTCATGAGAATATACCTATCACCTTGATTCATTTTCACTTTTCCACTGCATTTTACTTAAATATCTTCTATAGTTCCAGTTTGTCACTGTCACAAACAGTACTGCTATGAACATTTTTGTGCAAAGGTATAAGAAATACTTTAGATCAGAGATCAATAAACTTTTTGTCAGCTACTACTTAATAAATATTTTAGGACACATGGTCCTTATGGTTAGTGTCACTATTACTGAACTCTGCTAGTCTAGAGGAAGAGCAGGCATAAACTGTATATAAGTGGCCGAGCAGGGCAAGGTGCTACTAAATGTCTGTGAACAGAAACAAACAGCTGACAGGATTTGGTCCTTTAGCCATAAGATGGCTGACCATAGGCCTAGACTAAAACCACTAGAAGAATTACTGGAATTTATTATATGTGCACTTGAAAATGTCAAGATATTTTGCACTGAAATCCTACCATGTATCTAAATTTATATTCTCATTTTAACAAGTCAATAAGAAAAACATAGAAAACCTAAAAGGAAAGAAAATAAATAAAATGTACAGATAATTCATAACATAAAATATTAATAGGCCTAAAATGGAAACATTTTAAAAGAGCAGTGTAATCCTCATGCTAGCACTATGAAGAATTGTACACTGATCCTAACGGTTGGGGTGAAATAGTTTGTCTATACAGTAACAAGGTGTAGATAAAGAAGTATATATAATGTTAATGAGAATATAAATTTACAGCTCAATAAAAATCCCTGTACACACATGAAAAGATATCATAAATATATTCATTTATCTTACAGAGATGTAAAAGTAGTGTCTTTCATATTAAGGCTTTTCATCCACTGTATTTACTGTGTATGACATAGTGATCCAATTTGATTTCTCTCCAAATGGAAAATTAGCTGTATCAGCACCATTTATCAATGGATTCATCCTCTGTACAAATATGCAATGACATTTCAATCACATATCTAATGATTACAGAGTTATGGTTCAATTTTTAATATATGTGCTGCTGAAGTGGGCACATGGTTCAGTCTTTTATTTTTCTTTTTCAAGTGTTTGTCTATCCATCAACCAAATTCAAATTCTTGATTACAATAGTATAATTTCGCATTCATCATATGTCCCTTATTATCCATTTGAAAATAACTCGTAATATCAAGTATGGATTTTCTTCATGTTGGGGACAATGTGAATTGTGCTTTTATGTATTCTAATACATTGATTCTTTTGTTTTTTGTCACTGATCCCTACATTTTCAGTGGTAATTGTGAGATATGAATTCTTTATGATTAATTGAAAATTTCTTTTTTAAACTACATTTACTGGTACAATTTAGATATACATAATAATCACGTTCAACATAGGGAATTTGTACCTGTGCATAATATATCTTAGATCCCCTTTTTTCCCCATTCCCCATACTGTTCTTCAACTGCTCTTCCCCTCTTTATTTACAAAACTTGTTTCCATTTTATCTTGTGTTTTCTCACTTTTATTCTTTTCCCTTCTGTCTTCCTCTCCATCCAGTTCCCCTTTCCTTTTGAACAATTTCTTCCTATTTCATAATATCTATTATACATTTGATTCTTATTTATACTTTCAATTTCTCACACCAGAAAGACAATGCTATACTTACATATATGTGTCTGATTTACTTCACTTCACAGTATCAGCACCAGATCTATGCATTTATCTATAAACGTCTCAAGCTTAGTCTTCTTTATGGCTAATACTCCATTTTATTAAAAACACATTTATTTTATCCCTTTGTTCATTGATGGGCATTTGGGTTGTTTCCAAGATTTAGCTATTACAGACTGTGCTACTACAAACATGGGTGCACTTATATTGCTCTTCTATGGTGCTTTTAATTATCTAGGGAAGATACCAACAAGGGGAATACCTGGGTTAAATGCAGCCTCTAGTTTTCAGCTTTTTTGGTAATATTCACACTGACTTCTACCAGGGTTGCACCAGTTTATACTCCCACCAACAGTGGAGAATGATTCCTTTTTCCTCAGAGACCCATCAGCATTTGTTGTTGGTTGATTTGTCAATACTCACCATTCTTTTTGGATTGTGATAAATCTTAGCATTGTTTTAATTTGCATCACTCTAAATATCAGTAATGCTGAACATGTTTTCAAGTATTTATTTTTTTTCTTCATCTTCTGAGAAGTGTCTATTCATTTCAGATATCCGTTTTTGGATTGGGTCTATTTTTTTTCTTTTCTTTTCTTTTTTTTTTTTTTTTGTCTTTTTAAGACAGGGTCTCACTACGCAATTCAGGCTGGCCTTTAGCTCACTTTGTAGCCCAGGTTGGTCTTGAACTCACAATAATCCTCCTGCCTCAGCCTCCCGAGTACTGGGGTTACAGGCATAACCCTGGACTGAGTCTTTAAACTGGGGGATTCTGATTTTTGTTTTCAATCCTTTATATTTTCTAGAGATTAGTCCTTTGTCTGGAAAATCTGGCTAAGATTTTCCCCACTTTTTGGGTTGCCTTTTCGCTCTGTTGGTGATTTCTTTTGTTGTGCAAAAGCTTTTAAATAAGATGAGATCCAAGTTATTGATTGGTAATTGTAGTATTTCCTGTGCAATTGGGGTTTTGTTCAGAGGATATCAGAAAATGGAAATATATCCCTTACAATTTCTTATAAGGTTTTTTATTATTGAATCTAGGTATCTCAAATTTTTTATAGTAATTCAGTCCATTTACATATATTGTTATTACTAATTGTGGTGACAATTAAAATGATAGGTATAAAAAATAATATTTAGATTGTAGATGATTAACTGATAACAATAAAGAGGTGGAACTCAAGAAAATTAAGAGGATCGATATCAGAACAAACACAAAGAACTTGTGCATGCACACAAAGTGGAATTAAGAGAAATGTTCAGTGTCAAAGAAAACTCAGGAAAATTAAGGAAAACTTAGGAAGATTAAGAAGGAGAAACTGTGCTGAAAGACAATGAAAGCTTAGGAATGGAGAATACCAAAGGCAGAATTCAACGAGTTGAGGAACAAATAGACATCACGTGAGAAAAAATAAACCAGTCTTTGCTCATTGCCCAATATGTAAATGATAGTAAGGGAAGCTAGAGTTTAACCAGTGAAATCTAGACACTGGCTAATATTACCTGATGCTATGTTACAGTCAATCACTTGAAATTATAACCATTCACTGTTAGCTCAGAAGTTATGAGGCTGGAGTTGGTTGATCCCACCTAGACTCAGGTTGATCTTGGGTGAATTTGCTCATGCCTCTGGGGGTTAGACAGCCACTGGCTGTTCTGGCTTTCTATCCTATAGAAACACCAAGAAAATGAAGCTTGGCTCTAAGTATTCCTCATCTTCCTCCAGAGACCACTGAGCTAATCTAGGTTTATCTCTCTCATGGCAGTGGCAGGAATGCAAAAGAAAAATCTGCAGCAAACATGCACCCTACTATCCTATTGACCAAACCAATTTACTTGACTTAATTGATTGACGGGTACTATGAAAGATGACCCCACTTTCAATGGGAGGGCACAGCAAGGTTAGATGGGAGACTTGTGGGTGTAGGAAAAGGTGAAAATATGGGGCCAGTAGTCCGTATATGTGACTATTTCACACTAGTCCTAAGTGAGAGAAGACTAAAGGTGCTGGTGAATGAGTAGCTGAAGTCATTTGAAATTTAAATGAAAGTCACATGAATTTAATCCCTGAGAGTCAAGCACATTACACTTAGTAAATATTACTATAATCAACTGCACTGCACCTAAAAGAAGAACAACCCTGTAGAGAGAAGCAAGATATTCAGTTTAGATGCTGGTTTACAAAATTTTCTGTGTACAATCATTTAGATATATGAAGAAACTATCAGAATTACTATTATATGACATTCTTAATTAAATCTAAAAACTAAATGAAGCTTTGGTAAATGATAATTATAAGATATTTTATATAAGATAATATGATATTAGCATTCCCCTTCTGACCACAATTAAACTAAAGTCATGTTTGTAAGGTACCCTATGGGACAACCACGGCCAATAACAGGAAACAGTTGAAGGATAGATGCTTTATTCATTTGCTTTCAGCAAACTGTAACTGTGCCCATTTAGGTAACCCATAATACCTAGTTTTTTACTGAGTTGTTACTATGCAGTTCCTGCACCAAATATATCCAGTACAAGGCCAGGAAAAGACTGCAAGACGTTTACTTATGTCTGTTTTCACACCACATTCATTAGTTCTCAAAAGCAAATGGGCTATACAAAGACTAATTGTACCTCGCTTTTATTGATCTAACTCTAGTGAAAGTAGAAAAATAATTTTGGAAAGTTAATATTAAGACACTATGGAAGAAATCATTAGCAAACACATAGAACAAGTGAAAAGAATATCACTTGTATGCCTAATATGGGTTCTTCATTAGCAATATTAAGAATGATAAAATAATCAACTCAAAAAAATTCTGCAAAAGCAACTTTGTAATTATCCATGAGGTTGTCTCAAGGATGGGTTTATATCCATTGTGTCTAATGTTTAGCTTCAGTCTGAGCACTGAATAGTAATAGCCTAAGGCCATTCCAAAGAGCCGGTCATTTTTAAAAATAAACACTCAAAATGTAAACATCTAAAATTGGTGGGCTGTTTTTTTTAAAATGAGCATCATAATTCAGTGACCAATAGCAAATGATGAACTTGTTAAATTTGAACTCCTGTATTCTTTCAGCTGTCACGGTTATTAGAACATATATTAAATAATATGAACTTAGAATCAGACTTTTGAATTGCCATGTCAAATATTATAGAAAAATATTAAACATAACAAACTAGTTTAAAATATATCAATTACTAAATATGCTAACAATTTAAGTGGAAACAAAACTATATTTTGTTAATATTAATTTCTCAAATAGTATTTATTTGAACCTTATCACATTTCTCCTAAATTACTTTTTCCTGTATGTTATAATATTATATGATTATAGACATGTAAATATGTAACAGCAAATATACTTGACTTAATATTTTTTGTATGCTTTTACTTTCTATTTTAAAATGAAAAGGAAAGGAACTGTTTCAATCCAGTGATATTTATGGTATTTCTAGCAAGTACACAATTATTTGCATGAGATTTTCTTGAGCACTTCTAAAATACATATCCTTGGTAATGTTTTAATCCTTAAAATGTTTTCATTAAAGTTAATTTCAGATTTTCTATGTGTGTACACTAACATGGTAGTTATTTGCTTTGCATTTTACTAGAAAATCACACCCCAAAATTACAAAATAGCGTAACTTTATCAGATTTAAGACAGCCCCACAATTGGAGATTCTAAAAGAAATAACAGTATTTATTAAATAATATATCAGAAAGTATAGACACACTAAAGTATAATTTTAGAAAAAAACAAAATATTCATAAGGACGTATCTACATGCACCTATCCTATGGTCTATGTACAAGAAAAGTAAGATTTTTGGATGACAATGAAGAGCTCAAGATCCAAGATTTGAAAAATTCATGATGGGAAATTGAATCCAAATTTTCTCCTATTTTGTTATAGATGTCAGAGATAAACTCAGTGAATTTCCAGTTTTCAAGTGTGTTAGGGGCATATCCTAAAGAAGGATAGAGTTTTCAGTCCAGCCTTCTGACTACTACTAAAAATTTGCATTTGTACAGTGAATTCCTTCAGTTTTGCTCCATAATTTGTCCTGCAGACAAGAAAATCACTCTTTTGTATAACCTATTATATAAACATGATTTAAATGACACAGTAACTTAGAGAGTGCAACATATTCTTCATTGTTGAATTACATTAGTTAAACTTCAATGCTTGTAGCCAATTACTGAAAAACTATATTTCCTCACTAAGACAAAACCAAATTATATGACTGATCTAGAGTGATCTTTCTGTACTATCATTGAGTAAGTGTACTTAAAAGTAGTAAAATTTATTTCATTATGTTCTTTTTGCTAATAAAGACTAGTCTCCCCTGAGTAAATTCTAATCAGTGTTTCTTCTATAATGAAAAGAAACATAGTCTATGAAGCAGGTACATGGCAATTAAGTAAGCGACACTCTTGGAAAAAGTGTTGAAAAAATTGCAAAAAATTGGCCACTTTAAAAACATATCAGCAAACTACAGTACTCTGAAAAAAGAGCTCAAAGAGGATTTCAGAAAATAGAAAGATATTCCTTGCTCATGTATAGGAAGAACCTACATTGTGAAAATGGCCATACTCCCAAAATTGTTGTACAGATTCAAATGCAATTCCAATTAAAATACCATTAGTACACCTCACAGATCTAGAGAAAACATTCCTAAAATTCATCTGGAACTAGAAAAGTCCCAGAACAGCAAAAACAATCCTGGGCAACAAAGATAAGTCAGGTGGCATCACAATCCCTGACTTGAAATTGTACTACAAAGCTACTGTGATGAAATCAGTATGGTCTTGGCGAAAAAAAGCAGACTTTGCTTTATAGAAAGGAACAGTTAATGTTTAATTGTTTGATAAGTCTTACCTCCCTGTATTTGTTGATCTGAGTAACCAATCTGAAAATACATAATACAACAATATACAATACATAATACAACAACCACTGTTAATTTCCTGATACCTTGTCTGAAATTCTGTATTGCTTTCATTGTTTTTATGTTGTTTTGTGTATACTTGTGTGTTTGTTAATGTTTTCATTCTTTTATCTTAAGAAAACATATCAACAGAGTGCCAATCAAAGAAATTAGTAGAAGAGCATTTAGCAAAAATTGTGCACACAGCTACTGTATATCTCCACAATGGCGAAGGTAAGGTGTTTGTCTTCACAGTGAGTTTCCAAATACCAAATACTCAAGTACTACAGCAACAACAACTCCAGCAACAGAAGTAAAAATAAGCAAGTGGGACTCACCAAAATAAAGTTAAACAATCAATAAAACAAAGACAACTTTGAGAGGCAGTGTCTTGGTTGCTTTTCTCTTGTTGGTGAGACAAAGTACCTTATACCCCAAATTAAAGAAGGAATAGTTTATTTAGCATACAGTTTGTATAGGTTTCAGTCCATACTTGGCTGGCTCCAAGGCAGAGTGGCACATGGCAGAGGGTAACAGTTCATGGTGGCACAAAACAGCAAAAGCAAAATGAGCAAAGGGGAGGAGTGGCACAAGCAGCCTCTTCCTCTCCCTTATATATGCAAACTATCCGCTCCAGGGCCAGTATAGCACTCATACCCATAATCCCTGCATTGGATAATAGATCAGTCATAAACTCTGAACTGCATGAGGCTTTGGGGGGACATCCAGATACAAACCATAACAGGCAGAAATCCAAACTCAAGAGCATAAGGACAAAATACTTGATTATAAAATAGATAAAGGGGACCAGGCATGGTGGCGCACACTTGTAACCCTAGAACTTGGGAGGCTGATGCAAAAGGATCTCTGTGAATTTAAGGCCAGCCTGGATGACATAGTGAGTTCAGGGCCAACCTGAATTGCACAGTGAAACCCTGCCTCAAAGAGACAAATAAATAAATAAATAAATAAATAAATAAATGATGTAAATAGGAATTTCTCCAAAGTAAACATACAAAATAGCTTCTAGCTATAAAAAAATTTGTTCAATATCAATAATCATCAGGAAAACCAAAATAAAACCACAAAGAAATATTACTTTATACAAATTAGAATGCATATTATAAAAATCTGTGCATGGTTGTGCACACCTGTAACCCCCAGCACTCTGGAGGTTGAGGCAGAAGCATCTCAAGGTAGAAACCAACACAGGCCATTTGTGATTTAGGAAGACCTTCGAAGGAAGAATGGCAGGGAGAGAGAGGTGGGGAGCGAGGGAATTAGAGAGCAAAGGAGGGAGGGAGAGAGAAAGACAGAAAGAGAAAAGGAGTGGGGGAATGTAAGTCTAGGGATGTAGCTCAATGCAAAATTCCTAGTTCTGCACACACACACACACACACACACACACACACACACACACACACGGAGATAAATGCTGACAAGTGTGTGGAGAAAAGAAAACTCATGCACACTGTGGATGAGAGTGTAAACTGATGTAGCCTTAGCACAGGAGTTTCTCAAAAGAATAAAAATATGAATGCGATAGGACCCACCAATACTTCTGCTGGATCTATATCCAAAGGAAATAAAATCATTGCTTCTGAGAGATACTGCACTTCTGTGTTCTTTGTGACACTATCCACAGTAACCAAGACCTGGAAGCAACCTAAGCATCCACTGGTAGATGAATGCATAAAGGAATTTTGAGTGTGTAAGTGTAGAAATATTTTCAGTCTTAAAAAAAGAGATACTTCTGAATAAGCAATTTATACTTATGTATATTAGTATTTTTTTCACCTTTAAAAAAGGGATAATGGCATCTGTGGTAACATAAAGTTGGTGAATATTATGAAAGCTAAATGACAAAAAGCTAGACAGAGAAAGAAAACACTGCATAACCTCACCGATCTGTGGAATCTTAAATAAAAATTTTTAATGTTAGAAACAATTAAATGTGGATATCTAGAGGCAGGAAAGCAGATAGAGGAAGAAGTAGGTCAAAGGGAAAAGTTACAAAATGGTAGAATTAATGAGTAAGTCTACAAATATATGCTACAACAGGAGGACTTTAGTTAAAATACTGTGATGTATATAGGGAATTTGCTAAGTGGGTGGATTTCAAGTATTCTTACTGCAAACAAAAAGTAACTGCACAGGATGATAGACATGTTAATTTGCTTGAGTATATTAACCACCTCACAGTAAGTGTACTAAAATACCATGGAGTATTTTTTCAATATACATATCAAGAAAATATCTTCTTTCTACATTTACAACTGACTCAAATGCAAGATCAACAATGATAAGCTGAATACCTAACTTTGAGCAGATTATTTATTCTCTCATTTCAGAAGACTTATTGAAAAAATGCTCATAATAATGGAATGTAATTGTTAGCATTCCTGTAAAGATGAATTTAGAAATATGTGTAAAAATTTTAGAGAATCTTTGGATACCAGAGAAGATATTTTAGAATAAGTCACCTGGAAAGAATCCTGCTCCCTCCTTTAATACCCACCACAAGAGGGCAACAAGAAGATCAGTGAGGCAAAATCACAAGAGTGCCCCATGAAAAAGCCAGACTTTAAATACAACACAAGTGGCATTGATCATTAAGGGAAAACTATTAGCAGAAATAAACTAGGAAAAAGATATTGTCCCCTTTTTCTAATTTCTGTTTCTTTTCTAATTTCTGTTCTCGCTTAACTCTGGAAGACCCAAAAAGTGGAGACAAAGAGTAGATTGTGTCCTGTCTTTCACAGTACATTCTTCAACTGTGAACCCAGCCGGGAAAGGAAGAGAAGAGCTGAATGGCAGAAGACATTAATGCATAAATAGCACCAAACAGGGCTCTCTAAGCTATGGAACGCACTAAAATATTGTCACGGTGTAAGAAAGGAAATTTAAAGAACATAATGTTGCTGAATTTTATCAGTTGAATTTCTAATGTCTTTGTATTGGTGTTCAAACACTTTCACAGCCTCCAAGGCCCTGCATGACTTCTTCCTCTCTTACTTTGCCAACCTTGTCTCCAGTAATTCACCTACCATAAACAGACTTAAATGCAACACACAGACACGTACAAATACACACACACGCACACACACACACACACACACACACACAGAGTGTGCTGTAGCAACCCTGACTGACACACAGTCAGAACCTCTGATGCGCTGCTCCTCATCACTTCATTTTCTGCTAAGAGTCATTTTCTTATCAGCTCCCTACATCTGGCCGGGTTCTACTCCACACTGAAAACAAGGGTATCAGCTTTCTTCCTTAATGCTATGTCACCAGCATCTAACAGACTGCAAGGAACGTGGGCATTGTCCAATAATTAGTTCATACATGATTGAAGAAGGGAGTCAGTAGGAATTTAATGTATTAGCAAGGATTCTGAGCAACAAGGTCTGTGATAGGACACAAGGAGAGACAGAGGGCAGAAACGCTCTCAAATGTCTTATGGCAAATGCTCTTCTGTGTGTAGTACCCTAATCCTTCCACTCCCAGGTGCAAACTGTCTTTTGTGCATGTCTGTGTGTGTGCATATCTGTGTGTGTGAATCAGCATGCTATGCAAGCTTAACTATTAAATTAGTCAAAGTAAGGCTTTCTTCTGTAGAATAGTTATATTTTTAAGAATGCACACACATACAAAAGAAACGTTGAGCTATGCTCAGAAGAAACTAAAACTAAATTTCCAATACCAGAGAAATATTACTCCATGGGTGCCTTTGGTATGTGTGTAGGAAAAGACCTGAGTGTATCTTTCTAGTCTCTTTTCTTACAAAATCTCTTCTAGTTTTTGCTAAACTACTCTTTTTTGTATTATGTTGCCAATCAATGCTTCTTTGTCCTCCTCAGCTTTTTTCCTAGAAAACTTTGCAAACTGTAGATCTTCCACCCACATTCCCTCAGCAACCATATATGTCTATAAATACTTTGGTAAAAGCATTTTCAGGTTGTTTTAAAATTAATGATTTTTCTTAGCTGTTCTTGACTTTTCAGTGAGTAACTTGAGGACAGCCGCTGGGCACAGTTAGACGGTTCAGCTCCAATACTGTGGCACACACATACTACATGCTTAGTACATCTTGTTAAAATGTAGACACTCATGCCTTCTAGTAGTTGAGAGTAAAGAGAAAAGACACATGACTTTATAACTCAGTGTGTAAGTCATGGAGTACTGTGAAGTGGTGCACAAGGAAAGAAGGATTGGAAATTTGAAGTCACCTAAGAAGCCATTAGAGAAAATGAAATTTGAGCTTCGTCTTGAATACATAAAAGATCACCAGTTGGCAAAGGAGGTGGGAAGCATAATAACAGGGACAAACATTTGCAAGGCCAGGGAGCTGTTACTGTAATGGCATGTTCTGAGCACAGTGAGAAGTTCAATGCAATCTTTAAAAATAAAAGCCTCACGGAGAGTTATAATGCCTCATAAATGCTGCCCTCTGTCTCGCCTCTTTCCTCAACCACATTGCTTAAAAATGTTGCCTCCACTCTTTAGCTACTTCTTCACTTCCCACGTACCTCCACCTACTGCAATCTGCTTGCTTTTACCTCTACCAGCAAAACAGAGCTTTGTTCTTCATCTAGTGATGCATTCAAACGTTTTTCTTTGCTTTCTCACAATGTAGCTCATGGTTATTGTCTCCTTGCTTTTGCAATGCTGTCTTGTATTCATAACCTAAAAACCACATCCACCTGGAGTTATAGGAAATGACTGCGAAAATCCTCATGAAAGGATCTGAGCCCTTCTATGCCTGCCAACAACCTTCATGTGGCCATATATCCTAGCAAATGTACAAGAGTAACACCACTGGGTATAATCAATTATTCTTAAACTAGGCATTCTACAAACATAGGCTTTGGGCTTGGAGCCTCAGAAAGGCTGTTTGCAATTTCTGCAATTTTTATTATAAAAAGGACTTTATGTTCAGAAATCATAGCTATTTGATATGTAGTTTATATAAGAGTATGGAGAGTGGAAGGCAATGCCACTCTGTCCCTAGGAAACTAGGAGAGCTAAAACATATTCACATGTGAAGTTCCTAGGGAAAGGCAGTGGATAGATGGAGTCAGTCAACTTCTGCTTTCCCTTTTGCCTCAACTGATTCCCCACTCCCTAGGTGAGGTTTTACTTTGAGCCAAACCTATCGATTTATGCATTAACTAATGAGCCATGTGACCTGCATCTACAGAAGCCCCTCACGAGACAGGGACGTGGTGCAGACATCTGACTCCTGCATATCATTTCCTCTGATAAGGGATAAAAGTTGATGGTCTTCAACATTTGTAATTAAGGGTCAAAGCACAGTCTATTTCAGTGAAGGAAATCACCATCATGTTGACAGATAGGCACGATTGCTCCTCATCAGTCTCCACTGACTTATTTTTAATTTTCTTGCTGTTGTTTAAGTATTAATGTTCTAGAGTTCCTAAGAAAGTATGAGTAGACTTTCACTCCAATTTCTTTCCTTGTACAATTTTATATACACTTGTGGTTTCAACTATCATCAAAGAGCTTCCAACCATGTCCACTCCCAACCTCCTCTGAGCTATAGATATATACTTGTTACCTTGATATCTCCAATTAAATACACATTAGCTCACTATGGCTAAAAGTACAAATAGTCATCAGCCAAGCAACAAGATGAAAGCAAACTTTCACTCCTGTCTTCCATATGCCCATGAATGGTAGCACTTTTCACCCAGTCCTTGAAAGCCTTCCTTCTGTATTTCTTTTTCAACATCCACAGTGACCAGATAACTAAATCTGGACAATTCCTCCATGTGGAAATATTGTAAATCTTTTCTGATCTTTCAGTCTTCAGTAACTCTACTCACACACAGTCCACAATTGTCTCTAGTCTGAAGTATGAGTTTTCTGGCAAATTTTTGGTATTTTCTCATCTTCTACTGGACATTATTGGACTGCAGAAAATCTAACTCTACATATAACCATAGCCCTTCATCAATTTTATATAATTTCTTGCCATATTTAGAATGAAGTGAAACACTTAAACTGTTAAAATGAAGACTGTCATGCCCCCAATTTTAAGGGTGAGTCCATAGATCTTGGAAGGGGCTCAACTAGTTTAATATATATCCAAGTGAATCCAATGTGGATATGTATGCACCACATTTTAAAGAACAATTTACAGATTGTAATCAGGGGCTGAAAAATATTTACTGAATGAATGGATGTTATTTGATTTTCAGTCATAACATTCCTAAATATCAATAGCCATTCATGAGCCAACTTCTACATGCTAGCTCTAAAGTGGGTAAATATTATTACTTTACTTGTGATACAGTGTTTGACATTTTTGTAGTACGTTTCCTTAGCTAGCTACATTTGCAAATGACAGTCTCTGATAAAGGGTAACAGATAAGTCCCGTGTAAATTTCCAACCAGATATTAAGATCTAAAAACTCCTTAACCTTCATGATGAAGTGCACTACTGGACTAACAATACCTAATGGTTTCTAAGGATTTTAAGAGATAATACTCTCTATAATTTCATAGAGGAAAAAAATGTGAACAAAGGATACCAATATAACCAACAGACCAAGGTCACACATATATGGTTGCCAGTTTCTTAATAGACTAAGCTCAACCTGGGACAGGCAGCCCAGTTTGACTTCAAAGTTTCCATTGTTCAAGTTCAAATCCTAACAATGATCAGAAGCAACCATTTGGGCTGAAGTGCAGTAATTTAGTAGCTCTACCACTTATATCTGAAGAATGTGGGTGCACAGTTTTCCTACACATACAGGAAATGGCATATTACACAGAAACAAAGGAGAAAAAGAAAAAACCCAAATAGATGCATGAGTTCAAAACTGCTATAATGCACACGGTTACTACAAACTTTGTCATTTGTCAGCTCCTACTGCATTCCAAAGTTTAATTACCTTCTTGCTTGTGATCTTTTTAAATGTTGAAATTAAAATTTTTGTAACTTAATTGCAGACACTGTAATTAGAATCTTTAACTATAATTTAGAACTGTAACTTTCTTTGGACAATTGCTAGGGTTAATGATTCTGAGATGGGTATATGTGCTGATGTGTGTTGGGGGAGGGGTTGTGCCTGTATGTCTTGTGTATCTGTGTCTGTGTGTGTGTGTGTGTGTGTGTGTATGTGCGTGTGCGCGCACGAATGTAGGGAAGTATTTGTTCTTTTGGCTCTTAATTCTTTTTGCTATGCTGCTTTTTTCTCTCAGGCTAATGTCACAGTAAATCCACATCACTGACCTGAACAGGGGAGCTCAGAAGTTTAGCATTTGCTCTTGAGCATGCACACTGCACAGAAGTAAAAGTGCATGAACTATGTGATTCAAAGCATGATTGAATGTATCATTTCTTTTTCTCAGTAATAAACTGCTTCTGCAATACATTAATTAGGTGTCTCCCTATCTCCCTTCCTTTGCATGTAACGATACGGATGTGCTTTCTTTTCCCGTGATCATCATATCTGTATGTAGAGAGTCACAGCATGTACTAAACAAGAAAAAAATTTTCCTCATTATTTATCTTGATTCCTGACAAAACTAATATCCAGATTAAAAGTATGTATGTTGGTAGTTATGAAGGACAACTCATTTCTACTCATAAAATGTTTATTTTTTAATTGAGCTTCCTTTTCCTTGGTCGGCTGTAATGAGTTATGTAATTATGTATACGTATTTGCGTGTGTCATATGTGTATATGGGTAACCCAACGTTAGTATTTACCAGGTCCCCTTTCTTCTCTAGTCCTGGAAAATATCAAATAGAACATTCAACTGATTGAATGATTTCCTGGTCCTCTTTCTAAATATTTTTGGTGTCACTTTACGTACACAAATGATCACCACATTGCCTCTAAAAATCTACCCTTTCCAAATACCAGTCACAACAAAGACAGGTACAGAATTAGTCAAGTACATCATTCTTGTTGGGGTAAAACGTCATAATGCATTTTGTCAAAAAGTATAACGTGATTTTTTCTATAATCCTCACAAACAAAGCATATCTTTTTAAATTGTTTGATACTTTCAGAAAAAATTATTCAATGTGTCAAAAACTGCAAAAATTTCAATATAGTAATTATTACTACTAAAATCTATAATATAGCCACACACAAAAAACTTCGCCATTGCAAACTTATTGATATTTTTGGAACATGTGTATTTTATCATTCTGGTTTGGCTGGTAACAAGGCACCAAAAGAGACCATATAAGCACCATTATTTATCTAATATTCTGTTAATTTTTTAATGTAGTGCTTGACTGCCCACATGATTCTACCCAGAAGTTTGGGAGCTGTGATCACTGTACCTTTCCACTCTTTGGGAGCATCTACTAAGATAATTTGCACAAAGACAAAGATAATTTACTAAGAAAAGATTAGTTTTGCAGCCTACAAATAACATATGGGTTACACAAAATTGCTAAATGCGTCTTTTTCATTGTTTCAAAGTCCTGTCAACTTACGTTGATTTATGGGAAGAAAAGCAGATTAATAGTTTAGACTAAGGAATGGTAGCATAACTCAAGGGTAGAGTAATTGCCTAGCATGTGGGAGTCCCCCCACCCCTCTAAAAAGAAAAACAAAATATTAGATCAAAATGTAAGCTACAGCAAGTGAGAAAGAAAGGGTTTTTTAAAAACAGGGCTATTTTTAGCTTTGTTCCTGAATTGTGTCTAACACCCAGGATGGGGTATGGAGGGGATTGAAATGTTCGCATTCTAAATTTGAAAAAAGCTGTAAAGACCTGACCGTGCTTTGTATCAACCACATCTTTAGAGATGAGAATAATTTCTTTTTAAATGCATCTTTATTAGGAAATGTTTCAAAGATACAGAAAAATACAGAAAATGATATCATCAGTTTTTATCACTGAGATTAAACAAACATTATTCTGTCATGTTGGTTTCAGTTTTTTTTTTTTTTTTCTTTTGAATAAAATAACAAGGTAATTTGGAAGCACACATTCCCCTTGCATCCACTACTCTTCCCTCATTCCCATTTCTGGACTTTTCCATCCAGTTTTCGTTGTTTTGTTTTGAGCAGGTACAGAATGTACATAGTTGTCACACTGCACAGTCCTTCAGCAACTTGGTTTTTCCGCCCACTCATTACTGGGTCTGTAAAATCTGCCTGTGGTTTGCACATGTAGCGCAAAGACGACTTCCTCACCCCATACTGCCTCATGTTTTCAGCCATCCACGTCAATAGCATAAAAGAACTGTGAGGTCAGAGTGCTTCCGATGGAAAAAAAGCAGGTTTTTTACTAAAAAGCAGTCTTTCTGCTTCCGAATGGAAAGGGAGGTCTTGGAAAATCAACAAATAATATGTATGAGTGCTTGCAACACAGGAAAAATGTTTGTTTTATTTATTTATCAATGAGGAAAATCTCTAAACCTATCAACCTGTCCCTGGGGTTGCCAGAGAAAGATAAGACACTGGGGACAGCTGCCATGTTAGACGATGTCCACAGAGACAGCAAGCCGTGCAATGGAGAGGCCAGAGTGGTGAATGAGTTTATGAGCCACAGCGTGGCCAGGGAGGCAGAGGTAGCCAGGGACAAGAGATATGTATATAATGGGAAGCCAATGCAGCCAAGTGTCATGTGGAGGCTTTGACTGACTCTGACAAGATACTGACAAATAGAACACAATTTTAACAAAAATTTCTATTACTGAGCATAACAAGTAAGCCAATAAATGGAGGACAGATTTTTAAAGTTTTCATGAATAACCAAGAATTTTTCTTCCTAGTCTATCAGTTTCATAAATACAGAAAATACAGTCCCTTCTTCTATCCATCTCTTGTTAAAGAAAACTAGTCAAACACCAATTGTACTGATCCCCAAATATCATCATTCTAGTTTTCCTTAGACTGATTTACACATGGCTACTATAGATACATACTGCACGACAAGGCACTCACCTTGCTCAGTGCCAGTCAGAACTCTGTTGGGCATAACAATAACCGTGACCACATTCTGTGAGAAGCACTTGTCTATGAAACCATATAAAGTTATGGAAGTCCAAGCAAGTGCCTTAATACTCGACAATCATTCTCAATAATATGAATACCATTACTGAAATCGTAGTTCTTTGCCACACTTCTGCTAGGTATACACATTTTGAAAAGAATATAGAGAATAAAAGGCTAATCTGAAGCTCAAACTGGTATTGTGATCCAGGGAACAAACAGATTAGCATCCTTAATTCTCTATATGTTTGCTTGGGGTACATAGAACATGAGATAAATACATAGTTCTGTAACAATAACAATACCTTTTATTTTAAATTACCCCCCCCCAATTCCCATTATATGAGTAAAGATTCTGTAAGAAACAACTCACCATATCTGTATCTGAGACAGGGCCAAAACTGGTCACGTAGATGTTAGTGAAGACTTCAGTAATGCTGTCTAATATGAGAAGAAGAGATCATATATAAATTTTATGTACTGAGAGCCATGAGAGAAATGGAGTTTAGTGTATAATATGGTTAGAAACCTGGGTAACACATTAAATACATTAAAGAATATTGCTTTTTTACTTTAGTGCAACTTTTACAGCCAACAAAAAGATACACCTACAAGTATTATCACATTCTGATGTGGAAATTATATCTGATTACAACTTTATTTTTAAGAGTATATTTTTCAGTATAAACTATCAGAAGTAAAATAGTGAAATAAATTTATCACCAGTACTGGCAATATATGATATTGTTTGATATAGTTCTAAATATAATGTTTAAACATTTTAGATGCCATTTCATGATGATAGGATTTATACTCTGTAAAACATTATGTTTTCCATACAGCACAAAGCAAATTTTAATCATTATAATATATTCCATATTAATATAAAAATCCTCTATTTTTCAGCAACATAACAATAAAAGAAATAACTTCCACAAATCACAGGGGATTACTTCAAAACAGGCTTGCCTTTGACTCTATTTAAGATTGTCTGAAATGATAACATTGACATGAACTGGATTCTAAAATTATGTAATTTATTAACTGTAAGATGATTAATGCAAGTGCTTTATTAACCAGGTAATTAAATCTTTTATTTAAAATGAATAAAAATTTGCAATGAAGAAAAATATCAAAAAAAGTAAAAATAAAAAGCCTTTCAATAGTCTAATATAATATATGTATGTATGTACATACTTATGTACTCTATACAACTTTTTCCTATTATAATGAGCCAAATGTCTCACCTCCTATCAAATATGTAATTCCATAGAAACAATCATAGGAAATATTTTTCTCATTATACTTGAATTTACAAATATCAAAGAGTAAACTATGTCCAGGATACTGAAAATACTTAGGCAAAAACTGAAATGTAAAAATAACTCTAAAAACTTTTGCTTAGCACATAGCAGGTACTGTTTAAAGAACTTTAAATATAGTAATTTGCCTGAAAAACCTACATGACAGAGGATGTATCATCCCTACACATCTATGCACAGGAAAGTAAGCCCATGTGCTCAGTGACACACCTACTAGAGCAGATGGTGCCAGGTTTTAGAACCTGAATAATCTGGCTTCCAGTCCTCAGACTGAACCAAAGCACAACAGTCAATGATAAATTTGAAATTTGAAGTAGCTTCTTTTTAACTACACATTATTACTCACCAGAACACTCTGCCCCAAATGTACTGCTATAATGAGCCAAATAAATATATTTATTTAACTTTATTTTATATGCTGTTTCATACTTAAAATTGCATTATAAAATTATATCTCAAGGCTACTTTAAAAAACTATTTACTTGTTTCTTTAATTTTCTTAGACGTCACCTATTCCAAACACACTGGGTCAGCCTTCTCAAAATGCAATTTATGCAGTTCTATCAGACCCATGCTCAGAAGACTCCAATGCTGGGTTCAATTTTGTGTGTGTGTGTGCTCTTCAACTTCTTCATTATTTTTTAACAAAAGTACTACATTTTTACTTTGGATTAGGTCTCAGAGATTAAATTACAGATTAGCTGAATTTTATATGCTATTAGGAAAAAAATCATGTAAACGTGACCCATTTTCTTCTTTTATTCAAAGCAAATCAATCATGTTATCATATTCATTCAATAAATAATTAAGTAAAATTCTAGTCATTGCAGATATTGATTTATGATATTCCATAACTTAAAATGTGAAAGCAGTTCTCGCTCTAAAAAAAGTGAAATTATTCTTAGTGTGAGTGACAAAGTTAAGAGAAATGACAAAAATTGATGGTGCTAAGAGTGTGACTAATGTCCACTGTTTATGAAATAGCAAGCAAAGGTAAGGGGCATCTAACAGCCACTGGGAGCTGTCAGATGAAAACTGGAAAGAAAAATAAGCTTAGCCTCCAAGATCATGGGAGCAAGATTAACACCTAAAGATGCCAAAGGGAGATATACATAGTTAGTTAAGCATAAGAAGTGATGTTGTGGCTCAGTGACTTCACGAAATGTATAGCTGAAGAGTGTGTGCATTGGAAAGGACAGCCTCCTGCCATGGAAGCCCAGAAAAAGGAAGAGTCACCAAGGCCATCTTGTCCACGAATATCAAATCTGTATCTGAGCCTAGGAAAGGGGCTCTTGGAGTTGAGATTTGAAGATTTCAATCTGGACAGACACACAGAGCTGACATCCACCAATGTGGATTGGTGAAATATTTTACTAGAATGATGACAAATGTCGGATAGCTCTAATACAAATTTCCAGAGGTTTTTTTTTTTTCCCCCAAAGGGCAATCTTTAATTTTGATTTGACTTTCCATGAGGAAAGAGAAGGGAAGGGAGCAGAAGGAAAAAGAAGGATCGAGAGAAGAGCTTACATGAATATAGGCTACTGTGGTTATTGAGGCAGTGACCTATCGAAGACAGTCTATAGTATCTTCTGAGTACGTTTTACTTCCTCATGTGAATTTGGAAGAGCGTGGAAGTGTGCTCTGAATGCACGATAAAATATTCTGATTCATCCTATATATTATCCACACACAGAGTAAAGAAAGGACCCTGTAATTTGTGGCAACTTCAGTCTGTGCATTTTAGAAATCATTAGTCACCTCCTCAAACCCTATTCACGTTTACTGGATGCACCAGGTGCTGCCATGACTCAGAACTTTCCCATGAGCTCTTAGCCTCCCTCTGCCAATCACGGTTGTTTCTCCACCTTTAAGTCTCAACTGAAATGTTCTCTCCTCAAGGCAGGGGCGTACTCTTCCCCTTCTCTAGTATAAGTGCTTTTCTATCATTTCATCTATGACAGTTTATTCTACAAAGATTTTTAGAATCTCAGCCTACTGCCATCATTTTCATGTATTAATTTATTTTTACTTGGTTTTGTTTTGTGTTGGCTTATCTTCCCAAACACAATTCAATCGACTTAAAGGAGAGAGGCTATGTCATTTCTGTTCATTGTTACAAGTGCATAATATATAGTCTGTCATGCATTAGGTGTTATGTATTTGAATAAATAAATCATCTATTATTACAGTTCTTATGTAGAGCTCCTGTGTAGCAGTTCTTGTGTAATCTATCTTTTCCTGAAATATTTATCAAGATTAAAAATGACCATGCATAACTGTCATCATTCATAAGTTAAAGGCACTTGTCATTTGTGAGAGCAGAGCCCTAAATTTTCCATTAACAAAGGCAAATTGAAACTTTAGGTCATAGGATCCTATTGAAGTAACAAAACTGAACAAAGAAAACTGGAGTTGAGGAAAGAATTGATGCAGGGGAAATCAAAATTGCATTCTGAACAGTAAACAGCTCTTAGTTAAACAACAACCCTGGGTTATCCCCAAATAGACCAATGTTTTAATAGGCAAAACTAAGAATATTTTCTGTATAAATATCTTCAAAAGCAAAACACTATGAATCTGCTAACCCAACTGGTACTTTAGGAGAATAAGGGAATACATGTGACAAATACATAGGGAAGTGCAGTACTTCAGAGTTATCATTAATCTAAATGTTGCTTACAAGTGGAGAGAAAGCAGGCAAGGGAAATAACCACACGTAATAGAAAGGAGTATGAGGCAGTTCTCATACTCTCCTTCTTTAAAATTGTTCCTAATCAACTTAGGAAAAATCATAAGGTTTGGAGAAGGTGGTGCTATGGTTTGTGTCTGAATGTCGCCCTAAAGCCTCATGCAGTCATGGGACAGGCTTCTAGATTTATGACTGATCTATGGTCCAGCGTTGGAATTTTGGATGCAAACCACCCTGGGGCGGGTGGTTTGCATACAGTGTAAGGGAAGGAAAGAGGCTTGCTCTTCCAGCTGCCACTCCTCCCTTTGCTTTTGTTGCTTTTGTTGCCTTTGCTGTCTTCTGACACCATGAACAGTTGCCCTCCGCTGTGTGCCACTCTACCTTGGAGCCAGCTGAGAAATCTCCACAAACTGTGAGCTAAATAAACCTTTCCTTCCTTAACTTGGGTGTCAGGTATTTTGTCTCAGCATTGAGAGAAAAGTTACCAAGACAGGTGGTTATGAAGAAATTCCATTACTCTCTTTATTTTCAGAACTTCTGAAATACTTAACCAAAAAAAAAAAAAAAAGACCTAAAGAGATATCTAAATGAATATATAGGTAATCTGAGATATCCAAATGAATATATAGGTAATCTGAAGAATGGTATAAATTAATTAATAAAAACTGTTCTTCACTGACTAAGCCAACAAAGTCATAGGGAAGATATTCCAGACAGGGAAGGCCCTACATTCAAAGATCAAGTGCGCCAAACCAGAGTTGACTGCATGAACATGATTAGCATATGTAGGTGGGGAAGTATCAGGTTGAAAATAAAGGAAGACATTGTATCCAGCAGAATCCAGTATGCCAACATCATGAAAATATTGTCACTATCTTTATGACAGCACAGAATCCCTTGTTAGACTTTGAACTGGGGAAAAGCTGACTATGCACTTGTTAGGAAATTTATAACACTGGGTAAGCTGAATCAAAGGAGATTGAGGACACAGTGTCCAGTACAGAAAGTGTGTAACTGTTAAAAACATATGTGGGGCGAGCTCAAAGAGACAGGCTAGGAAGAGGAAAGAATTAAAGGAAGATCTGTCTTACTTTTTATTATGATATTCCTGAAATGATATTTTGTTTGATTATCAGAGGATCTTTAGAGCCTGAAAAGTGGGCAATTTTAGTAGAATTGCACAGACACAAAGCCAATAAAGAAGGATTGAGAAGTAAGTGGATGGTAAGAATGTGAAGAGAGCAAGGGGAAACATGCTTTTAAAAGTCTATTTCTTTCCATTTCTCACTATCTGTTATACAAGGTATGTGTGTGGGGAGAAAGGACAAGTAAAAAAGGAATAGAAAAAAATGGAAACAAAGTTTAGCTTTCTCTGTTCTTTGCTTCCAGGGTGTCCTAAATTGAGCAACTTTGTTTCTTCATTCCCTCCACCATGATGTTTCTGCCTTGGAGAGAGACGACCATGGACTAAAATTCTGAAATCACAAGCCAAATATAAACTTCTCTTGCTCTAAATTGTATCAGGTGTTCATCTATTTGTTTGTTTGTTTGTTTTGATACAGGGTCTCACTGTATATTTCAGATTGTCCTCGAAATCACTATGTAGACCAGGCTGGCCTTGAACTCACAATGATCTTCCTACCTCAGCCTACTGCTGGGATTATGGCATACACCACTACATGTAGCTCTAGTATGAGGTATTTTATCCCAACAGTTGGAAAGCAGACTAATACAGATGTGGGATCAGGGACGTCAACTGTAATCTGAGTCACGTGCAATTTAATAAGAATTTCTAAGTACACAGTTATCTCTGTACTGAAAGAGAAAAGTTTATCTGACACTTCTAAATCTTATTGTGTTAATTAATCTTCAATAACTGTATTAAGTAGTGGTGAAAATGGGAAGATTATATTCATTGTTATTTTCTAAAACCCTCAATGGCAGCACAATGAGTGTAGTACTTCCAAAAGTGAATTCCCCACAACTGATGAAAAGGGAACTCTTTCTTCATGATTTCTCCCTTTGCAGTTGTGACTGGAAATCTTTTTTTTTTTTTTTTTTTTTCTGGTACCAGGAATCAAACTCATGACCTCGCGCTTGCCAGGCAGGTGCTGTGCCACTGAGCTAAATCCCCAGCCCCTGTGACTGGAAATCTTACAGAGAGCTGTCTTTCTTCTCACTCCTTAACTAGGATTATGTCTGGATGAATTCTGATGCTTTAATTTTCTATAGCTAATCTCTTCTACACAGCTCTGATTTTTAACAGTATTATTTTTCCTAGAGTTTGAGAGTCTAAATAGGCAGCTGCTCAAAAGTAGGAAATCAGACCAGTTTTCTACTTTATAGATACTTCAGTTCCAATAAACAGATCAGGCAATTAATATGGAATGAAGTGGTTTTATTTTTCTTCACATGCAAGTTTGATCAGGTTTGTTGCTTCTATATTTCTAGTGCTTCCTTGGAGGGGGGTTAAAAACAAGTAAATCTAGCAACATTTTGTCATTGCTGTTGTTATTGTTGCCATTGTTTTAATTTCCTCGACGTGGCACATTCTATTCAATGTTAAATTGCAACTATTCCAAATTTTTCTTTCTATCTGTGTTCTATATATTTACTATATTTATTGTTTTATGTGTGTATCTACTAATACAGTAGATATAATTCATGTGACCATCCAAATTAAATTTCAATTAATTAAAATTAAAAACTTAATCCTTAGTCATCCTAGTCACATTTTGCCCATGTGTGATGACGCTGTCACAAATGAATATTGTCATTATTGCAGGAGGTTCTGCAAGACAGTACTAGTCTGTATTTCCACAATGGAATTAAAATTCCATGAAATGGGAGTTTTTGTTTGCTCAGAGGAGTAAAACCACAGCAAAAAATAATACCTGACATTTTCTTTGATCTTAATAAATTCTTTTTGAGTATATGAATAGGTAATTTTTGCTCTTGGCCCACAGTCATTTAAAGTAGATATAATCTCTGACACGATGAGAGTTATGATGACACACAAAAAAATACAATTGCTGACCCAATATATGCTATGAAACCATACAACAAGAGAACACACCTGTAAGTACTTTCTTCACTTGGCCTGCAGGACACTAAAATTTCAATTTTATTAAACCTTACCGTTTACTTTGAATTTGTCACATCTGTCCCCTTAACCTACTAATATTTGATTGGTCTAAATTTAGTTTTGGGATGTCTTTATTTACACTTACTTCTTTGATGATTTGTTTCATTTAGTCAAGAACTCCTGCATTTCTATTGTCAGGCCTGAGCTTTCTTCTGAAATCTACACTTCTATATCCAGCTGACTACTAGGTACCTCTACTGGACTGCGCCATAGATGTTTCAAACTAACCATATCCCAAACAAACCTGAATTTCTTCCTGAAATTAACTGCTCTTATAGACTTTCCCATTTTATCGGGTTGTTATTTTATCCATTTGACCGCAACTCTTTAGTTTTTGGTTTTTTTTTTTTGGTTTTTCTCCGGTACCGGGAACCGAACTCACGACCTTGCGCTTGCCAGGCAGGCGCTTTTGCCGCTGAGCTAAATCCCCAGCCCCTTGACCGCAACTCTTGGTCTTATCCAGAATGTCTTTCTTGTCAATAGAGAATCTGCTCTCAAAGGTAGCTACATTCCAAATATCCCACATTTTTTCTCTTGTTTTCATTTTTTTTTCTGAACCCAGAGCCTTCACACTGTGCTACATCTCCACCCCTTCTTTAATTTTTAAATTTTGAGACAGGCTTTCCCTAAATCACTAAGTTACCCAAGTTGGGCTTCACCTTTCAGTCTCCTGGAGTTTTCTTATTACAGTTGCCACCACTCTGCCCACTTATTACTACTCTGAAAGCTCCGCTTTCTTCTCTTTGGGAACAGTGTCTCCATTCATTTGTCCCTGTGGCCTCTTCTTTAATTTTCAGTAACAGATCTATTAAGATGCAATTTACATAATAAGCAATTCAGCCTTCTAAAGTGCATAGGTCAGTAGTTTTTTGGGCGTCACAAAGTTACACAATGTTACTACAGTCTAAACTTAGATTCTCTTTATCACCAGTGAGAATTTATCACTTAGTAATCACACTCTGTATCCTCCCCTTTTCCAGGCTATGGCAAGCACTAATTAAATTTGTTTCTTTGTGAGTTTCTCTGTTCTGTGAATTTCATTATAAATGTAATCCCTTCAATTCCTAGTTTTAGAGAATTTTTATCATGCATGGATGTTGCATCTTTTCGTATGTGTTTATTGCATCTAGCCAAATGATAAAGCACTTTCTCTTTATTCTGTTCACACAGAGGACTCCATCAGTATATTTTTAGACGTTAAAGCAACTTTGAGTTCTTTAAAAACTCTCATTCAGTTTGTTGTCTAATATAACAATGTTGCTAGGTTGGATTTGCTAGTATTTTGCTGAACAATCTTTGTCCATAGTTATAAGGGATATTGATTGACAGGGTTTTGATTTTAACATTTTCTCCTGGTATGGTATCAGGATAATGCTACAGTAAATGAATAATTTGACAAAGGGAAGGAACAACTGGGATGAGGGAAAGGAGGAAAGAAAGGAAGAAAAAAGAAAGAAAGAGAGAGAAAGAAAGAAAGGAAGAAAGAGAGAGACAAGGGGAAAAACATCTTCTATATACAAGAATAGCTGGGCTAACTGTACTACTGATGTCTATTGGTTTCTTGAAAGGAATAGTTAATGCTTACATTTTTAAAAATTTTTTTCACCAGTTTTGCATGCTTTTATCTGGTAGTATGAACAACTAATTTGAGGACAAGAATCTACACTATAACAACCACTGTTAAATTCCTGTCATCTTGTTTAGTGAATTTCTGTATCATTTCTAATGTTTTTAAATTATTTTTATTCTCTTTAAAGATTTTTAAAAAATAATTTTAGAAGTGTCCTCTACATTTTTATTTTTTGGAAGAGTTTGTGAAGGGTGAGTGTTAAGTCTTATTTACCTGTGTGGTAAATATCGTGACTGAAGTTATCTGGGCCTAGGTTTTGCTTTTATAGGAAATGTTTTATAATTAATTTAATCTATTTATTTGTGTAAGTCTATTCAGACTTTCTATTCTTTGGTTAGGCACTGCTAGTAGTATGTGTTTCTCTAGCAATTTGTCTTCATCTGAGCTATGAATCTGTTGTCACACAAATGCTCGTTCTGTTCCTTACAGTATGATCAGTGTTAATGACCCTTCATTTTAAGAAATTTGATTGCTCTTGTTTTCTGCTGGCCACTCTAGAGTCTGTCAGTTTTGTTGCTCTGTATCAGAAAACCAAATTTTGGTCTATCACTTTCTCTTTCTGTTTTCTACTCTCAACTTCATTATTATCCTCGCTAATATTATCCCGCTATTTTGTTTTGCTTTTTTTATGTGTAGTTTGCTTTTCTCTATACAGGATGATAAGGTAGAAATTGAAGTTGTTGATTTGATATCTTACTCCATTTTAAATTAAGCTGTTATAACTTTAAATTTCTCTGCAAGCACTGCTTTAACTGCATCCCATTAAATTTTGTTATGCTATGTGTTTGTGTTCACTGACATCAAAGTATTTTAAAATTCCTTGTGTGAGTTTTTCTTTGAGCTACTGTTCCTCTGAGTATATGATGAATTTATACATGTTGTATATTTACCAAATTTAGTTTTGTTTTTTTACTTCAAATTTTAATCTTTTGCAGTTGAAGAACTGTAGTCTGTGATTCTAAGCCTCTTAAATTTATTCAATTTGATGCTTTGGTAGGTTATATAATTTATCTTGGACAGTGTTGTGTGTGTGACTGAGAAAAATGTGGATTCTACCACTGTTGGATAGAGTTAATTATAAATGTCTGTCAGGTGTAGTTAATTTATAGTTTTTCAAGTCCTCGGTTGATATGCTGTTTATCCTGTCATTATTGAATGTGGATTACTAAGGACTTCCATTGTTATACTGAGCATCTGTGTCTCCATTCAACTTTTATTTTGCTATTTTTATATGTCATGTCTTTTTTTGTTTCTTAGATTTTTTTCTTGTATATCATTTTAATTCCTTTGTTGTTTCTTTTACTATATTTTGTGTTATTTCCTTAATAGTTGCCTTGGAGATTGCAAAATAAATGTCTAAAGTAATCTAAATGGAATTAATAACAATTTAAGCTTAAGTTTATTCCACTGACAATTCTTTCCATATATCACACGGTCATGCAATTTGTATCCTTATGCATCTTAAGCTCACCAACACTGTATAATTATTTGTATATGTACTTTTTAAAATGGAACAGGAAAAATAGAAAAATACTTTTAAACTTTTGATTATGTTCAATTACATAATTACCTTTAGGAGTATTCTTTATTTCTTCGTGATTTAAACTTCTTTCTAATGTCTTTACTTTGGGCTAAAAGAGTCTCTTTAGTATTTCTTAAGGGCATATCTGATAGTGATGAAGTATCTCAGTATCGGTTTATCTGAGAAGGTCTTAATTTCTCCTTTGTGACTATAGCAGTGTTGGTTAACAGACTCTTTCCTTCAGTGATCTGAGAATGTCATGCATTGCTCTTGGCCTAGTGAGCACCTGTTTATGAAGTGAAGGTCCTTGTACATGACAGGTCATCCGTGATTTCAAAACTGTCTTTCTATACTTTGACTATAAGTGGCTTTCACACTGTCCTTCGAATTTATAAAATTTCTTGCAGTTTTAGATTAATATTTCACATAAGAATTTGGACATTTTCTATCAGTTTTTAATACTGTTCTTTTTTCTTCTCTTCTGATAGGATTTCCACATGTGAATGATAATATGTTTTATGTTTCCCACAGTTGCTTGAGTCAATATTCATTTTTTTCTTTTCTATTGCTCAGAGTAGTTGAAATTAAATATCACAACTATTACAAGGTGTATTGATTCTTCTGACAGGTCAAAATTGGTAAAATTTAGTATTTTTTCATTTCATTTATTTTTTGAACCCAAAATTTCTGTGTAGCTTTTTAAAAAATACACATAATATGTAGCTTTTTGTCTATATATTTTTAGTGAGCTATTGCTGTTTTTATTTTTTTATTTTTAAGAGGGTAGTAAATGAGACACAAACAAACAAAAGTAGAACAATAGTAGCATAACAGTGCTTTTTAAGTTTTCTTTTTTTAGACAATTTTTCTTTCACATATTGAGCAAACTTAGAAGAGTTTAAATTATCCATAGACTGTGACTCATGTTTATTCTGTATATGCAGCATACTCCCCTATTTCCTTGCATGGGCCATGACTTTTTATGGAGAATTTAAAATTTTAAATATTATGATATGGTAACTCTAAAGATTGGAGACTCTTTCACTCTCCAGAATATATGGGTGTATGAATGTGTGTGTGCTTTCTTTCAATACTGGGACAAAATACCCAACATCCACAATTAAAGAGCTCACAGTTTGTGGAGGTTTCAGTCCATAATCCACTGGTTCCAAGGCAGGGTGGCATGGCAGGGGAACAACAGTTCGTGGTGGCGGGAGACAGCAAAAGCAACAAGAGTAAAATAGGAAGAGCGAGTGGAGACACTTTCTGTCCCTTATATTGTATGTAGGCTACCCACCCTAGGGTGGGTGTAGCACTCATACCCATAATCCCAGCACTAGAAAATTAATCACAAACTCTAGATTCAGCTGGTCACATAACTTCCTGAGGACTGGGGGGACATCTAGATACAAACCATAACAATGTATGTGTGTATGTGAGGGGAGACTGTGTATGCACGTGTGTACATGTGTGTGTTGCTATTTGCTACTACTGCTATTTTTGGTTGAATGAACTAATAAGACTATTTCTTTAAAGTTTGTATTATTTGTCTTTTAAAGCTGCTAAAGTCCTTGTTCAAAGAGCTAAACTGTCAGGTTGTCATAACACAGTGATTTCTAAATTAATTAGGCCAGTACATCTCCTACCCTTTACTCAGAGGCTCGGAATTGCAGGAGGAGGAGCAGAGTAAGTCTGCAACATGCTAGTGTAGTTTGTAACTTTGCCTTAGTCTTCACTTCCTACTTACATGGGGTCTCAGGGTTACATTAAGGTGAAAGATTATGGGCTTCTCAGGTCCCCTTTCCCATGTATATTCAATGGTTCTGCTCTTGTGCATAGCCATTTAGAATTTTCAGAGATATGTTCTCAGTTTATTATGTATTATGAGTCTAGTTTTTCCTTTTAAGTGTTTTTCCCAGCTTCTTGTTAACTCCAGTTGGTATCTCTATTTATAGTGTCAATAGCACTAACATGGAATAGCCGTTTATGTTGTTTTCCAGCAAATGCCCTGGGAATAGTCCTGTCCACATGGGGCAAGCAGAGTTAAACCAAACAAAGATAATCACTGAGAATGGGCATAAAAGTCCCATGGTGGCAGTTCCCCAGGAATGGGCCTTGGGGAAGTTTCCAAACCCATATGTCCTGTCCAGTTGTTCCTAGGCTGCTGCTTTCCACAGTCAGAAAACTGCTAGACTGTTGTTTTTTAAGTTGAGCATGAAGGAATAGAAAAAGACATGAGATAATGAAAATTAAAATGACCATCAGAAAGCTCAATGTGCTTACTGAGATTTAGCCATTTCTCTTGGATTTTTGTGAGTCTCTGGTTAATTTCCAGGGTTCTGCAAATGTTAATTATGTAATGTGTCCCACTGCACTTGTTGCTTTTATGGAGGAGCAGATTTGAAGATGTCCTTCCTGTACCAGTGGAAAATAGATTTTCCAGGCTCTTCTTAACTCATGAGGCAGAGTGTGCTACATTCTATAAAACTCTAGCACAGCTCTTTTTGTCACTAAAGGTAAAATCAATATAACCCTTTGATTCATGAAAAGCAGAGTACACCACGACCACTGATTCATTATCAGGTTACTTTTTCTATTTTGTGTCCTGCCATTTTTCTAACTTCTGAATCAGTGATATCCTGATGTTCAGCAAATATTCTTGCTCTTTGTATAAACATTCTCTGCAGCCAGAGCATTACTATGCATGAATAAGCACTTTTACATTTATTTATTTACTTATTTACTTAAACACATATTTATATAAGATGTACTGCATGAGAAGCACTTTCTAACGATTTAGCAAATACTGTCTTATTTAAGTCTCTCTTCTTGTATCCCTTTATTGGAATGATTAATAACTGAGCACTCTACCTCAATTTGAACCTTCCTTCTACCTTCAGGACTTTGGATCTCCCTTACCTCATCTTCCCTCACCCACTTCCATAGTAAGGATAACTTCCAACATTCCCTATACAGTGATACCTTAGTTGTTGAATGGGTCAAAGCTCAAACTTTCCACTGTTCAAACAGCAAAGTTCCAATATAATTCACTTGGTGTTCTTAACTTTGTTCTGCAGTTGAATTGAAAATCTGACCTGAAGAAAACTTGTATGGACCTGGAGTGAGTCACAGGTTGTGTCTCCCTGAGGACACAAAGGGGGACACTTCTAGCACAGTTAGAAACAAAGGAGCTGAGTCATGCTTTTCCCTTCCTTCAACTGTAAACCTCACACCACGCCTAATGGTTACCCAAGCTTCATAATGCTAAAGAAAGGCAGTGGTGTGAGCTACCTCCTTTCTCTCCACTCAGCCGTAAGCACAAGACCACCCTAAGGATTACTGAGGTTTAAGTTTAGGAGGTTGCACAGATTACTGACATCAGAAAAGAGAAACAGTAGCGGGCAATGGATGTCTGATCCTATAAATACTAGAAGCCTGAGTTACAAAGCTCCTCTTTTTGCCTGTTCTCCCTTTTTTCCTGTTCTTCCTGCTGCTCTGTGATCTTCAATAAACATAACTACTTACTATGAGGTGCATGCTTGACAATTCTTTCTTTCTCATACACCAAAATCCAGACCATTTCGGCTCACTCAACTATGTCACTCCAGTCTAACTGCTGCCGTCACACAGACAGCATCTAATGTTTCTGCAATTTGGGGAATTCAGTCAATTATTTGGCTTTCCATTATTTCTTGTAAGGAAAATATGTTCAGTTCTCAAACTCTTTGGCATTTGAACAATTCAAATTGAGTTTGACAACTGAGGTATAATATAATTTGCTTACATCTTCTGTTTTTAATTTAACATGAAAACTCAAAGAAAGTAGAAATGGCTCTCCTGTTGGTTGTATGTTCAATAACATCAAACAGTTTCTAGAACATACAATGCCCTGAAAAAATATGTTGAGAAAATCAACCATTGTGCTTAACTCATCTTGGGATAGAGAGGGTGGAAATGAACAATAATTTCCTTCACTAAATTATATCTCATTGATACTGTAGGGACAGGTGGCACTGTAGGCAGGGAAAGGACAGGATAAAGACCTCACTGAGTTTCCTACAAGCAATTTCTGCCTCTACCACCAAAAGCAGTTGCTGCCCTCACAAGCAGGCTCTGCAGTTAGGGTAATTAGCAAGAGAAAGGAAGGAAAAGCTAGCTAGACTTAGGAGAGGAGCCAGGCAAACACAATCACCACCGAAGGACTCTTATTTAATACAGTATGTAAGATATATATCTGTACATGTGCTCACACACACAGGTATGTATAATCTCACTTTAACATCAATATGGTATTACACCAGATACACACATGTACACTTGTCCCCTTTACTTAATCATTAAGTAAGCTGCCTTCTTAATAAGCCTTCCTGCTTCACTTATTCACTACAAAGGGACGGGAAGAAACCAAATGGCCAGAAGGCCTAGGTTAGGCCAAGGGAACAGACTGGATAGGGACAAGCCCCCACTTGAGGGATCTGAAGGAATAAGAGTTCCTGGGCTTTCATCTCTGAAGGCCCTACCACCTCACAGTAGCTGCCTATCCTCTTTCTTTTCCATCTTTTTCCTCAAATAACCCATCCGTTGTTAGACTAAATTTTCCTTTTTGTAGTTCCTTTAAAAAGGTGCCAGGATCTCTGGGAGCTGCGTTTTCAGCAGTGACATGGCGTGACATGGCATGGTGAGGGGTCCACCCCTGGATGTAACAATATCAAAAAGATACATTCAATGGCTCTTAGAAAAATACATAGATTGGATGGAGATACACGAAGGAAGAGTTTTTATCAGCACAAAGGAAACTGTCTATTCAAAGATTTTGATGGAAAAATAATTGGACTGCATAAGGAAATGAAATAAAATGTAATAAAAGATCAGAGCAGGAATAGAATAGCACAGGTAGATTTAGAGAAGAAGGCACAATGAAATCACGTGTGCTTCACAATTATGCGGTCCTGGGCCAGGAATTTCACCTGTGGAATATAGCAAATATACTTACCTTCTGGTCTTGCTATCAAAATTAAAAGAATTTATTAAATCATTTAGAGTATACAAATAAGAGAGCAATATTATAGTGTTATTTATTTATTTCTATTTCTGACTGAGAAGTTCTGGGCTATATTACACATTTCTTGATTCAACTAAATAATAATTGGCCAAATTACCAAACTTTTATGCAACTAAGTTTCTTCTCTAAAAAGACACAAAAAAAACCACCTTACTAGATTCATGCGAAGTTTAAGGGCTGCAAGGAGTACAGACAATTCCAAATAATGTCATAAGGTTAGCTATTAGTAATATTGAACTATTATCATTAATATTAATAGTACTATTATTATTAATACCAATAATACTATTTATTATTATTATTTTTATTATCATTGTTATTGATACTGGATACATAACTGGAGTGTGAGAATCAGGTGAATTAGATCAGAATGCAGCCAAGAAGGAAAAGATGCTACAGCACCAACATTTAAAGAAATTAGAAAATAAGGTGTAAATTAGTCCAGGAAAGAAATTCCAGAGAGGTATCAGAAGAAAATACAATGTCCTAAATACTCATGATTAGAATGTCAGAAAGGAAATTTACACTTCCAGAAAGAAGGGAGTAGGGCCCAAACTGCTGAGAAATCAAGAAGTCTGGAAAATGTGCTGGGTGAAGAGATTGGCAGTCATTCGCAGAAGAAAGAATCTGTGCCAAGACCAGCACGGTGAGAGAGAAGTGGACGAAGATGAAAAGGCTACAGTAATTTTCATTAAAGAAACCTTGAGAAGGTGGACTGTGAATGGGAAGCAGATTCTAGCAGAGGAGCAAGGCAGGGAAAGGGAGATAGTACTGATCTTTTGTTGATTTATTTTTCTTGCTTAAGGTTAGATATCTGATTGTTGGTAATGTAGCTGGTGAGGTTGGGGAGGGCCCAAAGAGAGGCTGAGAGAGAAAATGTCATTGACAGAAGATGACCACTGAGGAAACACGCCATTAAGAACATTTGGCAATAGTACCCGAAGAGAAGTAGGAAAAAAAATCACACATCTATAGTCTATTGATCTTCAACACAAGGGCCAAGGATATACAATGGGAAAAGAAGAATAGTCACTCCAATAAATAGAGTCAGAAAAATCTGGCTACTCATGTGCAGAAAAATGAAATTGGACCTTTTATAACCCTTCATACTAGGTAGCTAACCTTAATTGTTTACTGGCTTAAATAAAGACTACCAGAGGTGACTGAATCATGGAGGTGCTAGACTCCTCAGTGGATTGATCCAAGGATGTGTGTGGCTGAACGTGTTCTTAGGAGACAGGTTCATCTGGAAGAGGTGGGTCACCAGAGATGAGCCTTTGGAGGCTGCACCTTTCACTGGCACTCTTCCCTACCCTCTGCTTCCTGGTCACCATGAAGTGAGCTGCTCTGCTCCACCTTACCCTTCTGCCTTGATGCTCTTGCCTCACATCCTGATGGCCATGGACTGCAACATCTGAAACTATGAGACAATATAATTCTGAGGGAAACAAAAACTCTATGCAACCATCTCTTACTCTAAGAAAAAAATGACAATAGTTACAGATATAGGAAAGACTTTTTCACTGGAGCCAACCATCCAAGTGAAAAGCTATGCTCTTTCCATCCCTGTAATTTAGACATTAACAGTGATGCCAGTGAGGATGGGAATTTGCAATATTCATAATAAATCAAGCACTAAATGACAGCCCAAGAAGGTAAGAATGCTAACAATTTTCTTCCACATGTTTCAGAGCCAGAATGTCATGCACATTTTAAAGACAAGTTAGTCACTGCTGTACTTTGCTTTCCTCTTTCAGCAACAACAAAGACATTTGCTTCCTAAGATGATTTCTGCAAGAGCATTTGTCATCAGCTTTTTAAATGTCAACAAATAGTTATGTGAATATAGCACTTAGTGTTCCCTACTAAAAGCTGAAAATGTTAATTTTGAAAATAAGTTTTCTATCTTTCATTACAAAGGAATTGCTACTCTTTACCTAATACCTTATTGCCTCCCCGTAGACACTGGGACACACTTGATAAGAGATGACACAATAGAATGATGCATTTCGGTGGCCCATAGAATGGCAAAAGATGCAAGGAGAATTAAGAGCAATAATAAAATCAGTTTAAAAAAATAATAAAATCAGTTTATATTTTGTTTAGTTTTCATTATTTTTCATTATCTTTCTAAGTTTTAGTTTTGACACACTGTGATGATAAGAAAAATTAAAATATCAATATACATTGAATACATGAAATTTCCTCTTAGTGTAAGGCTCTTCATATTTAAAAGAAAAATTTTATATCTTCCTGTATTCTGTTTGATGTTGTAGCTTTGTTAATTTGTATTTTGTTCAATTAACAATTGCATTGATTTGTAAAATTTGGCCCATCTTGGCACTCTGAATAAGAAAACCTATGTTCTTACTCTTACCAATTCCATTTAAAACAGTACTGAAGTCCAACAGAAAGGAAGTAGGCAAGAGAAAGAGCAAAAGGCATACAACTAGGAAACAAGTAAAAATGCCTGCTTGTTGACAATACCATCCTATATGCAGAAAATACTAAAGACAGCATCATAAAACTGCTAGGAATGATAAATTCAGGAAAGTTACCAGTAACAAATTTGACATAGACAAATCAATAGCATTTTTCTTCATTAATAATGAACTATCCAAAAAGGAAATCAAGAAAATAATCCTAAATACTGTGGCATCGAAAGAAAAGGCACCTTAGGAATAACTAAGGAGTTAAAGGGTCCAAAAAGTGAAAAGAAATTGAGGATACTAGCATACCTAAATGGAAAGTTGTTCTCTGTTCATGAATTCGAGGAATAAATATTAAAACGGCCACACTATCCAAAGCAACCTACAAATTCAATGTAATTTCTACCAACATTCCAAAGTTGAGGGAGAATATCCCAAAGTTCATATGAAACTATCAAATAGCTCAAATAGTCAAAGCTATCTTGACCAAAGAATAAAGCTGAAGACATCACATTACTTAATTTTAATTATATTGCAAAGCTATAGAAACCAAGACTACACAAAATATGTACAACAATAGAAAAAGAACCATTAACTATGGAAAAAGAAGGCAGCTAGAAGTTCACAGGCAACTGACTTTCAACAAAGGTTTCCAGAACCTTCAATGGAGAAAGAATAATCTGATTAATAGATAACATTTGAAAAACTATTTATACTCAAAATGATATTGAAATCTAAGTTCAATTTATACAAGATGCAATTCAAATGGCTTCAAGATTTAAATAGAAGACTTGAACCTATAAAACTACTAAAGGAATGCATAGAGAGAAACTTACAGAATATTAGACTGGACTATATTTTTTAGATGTGAACCCAAAAGCACAACCAACTGAAGCAAAAATGTACCAATTGCGCTGAACTAAAAAGCTGCATCAGAGCAAACTAAGCAATTAACCGTGAAGAGACAATCACAAAATGAGAGAAAATATTTGCAAATAGTATATTACAAGGCGTTTATACCCCAAATATGTAAGAAACTCAAACTACTCAAACACAATAGTCTTATTAACAAAAACTAAGCAAAGGGTATGAATAGACATTTCTCAAAGGAGGTTATACAAATGGCCATCAGATATGTGAAAAATGCCCCATATCAAAATCATCAGGGAAGTTAACTTAAAACCACAATGAAATATCCTTTCATACTTATTGAAATAAGTCATGCTCAGAAAAACAAAGACAGCATATTCTCCCTAATATGTGAAATCTAAAGAAGACGACAAGAATGTAGACAGGAGACTATTACTAGACAAAAGGACATGAAGAAGGAAGATTACAGGTGGATAATAGGCAGTATGAATATCATTAAAATACATTATATATGGTACTTGGAAACCCTCCAAAATGTTAAAATTAGAGGGAGGGTGGGAAAAGGGACCTGATAGGGGAATGGTTAAAGTATTATATCTGCATAGAAATCTGTCCAAATGAAGTCATTAATCTGTATAACTAAGATGCACTGATAAAAAGGTGAAAAAAGGTGAAAGATAGCAAGTGTTGATAAGGATTTAGAGAAAAATGATCGTCAGATTCTACTGGTAAGACTGTTAGTACAATCATTTTGGAAAACAAAATGAAAGTTGCTCAAAAAACTGAAAACGATTATAATAATGCACCACACTCACTTTTGAGTATATGCAAAAGAAGTGAATTCAGTATGGTGGAGAGGTGTCTCCACTCCTGTGTTCATTTTGGCACAACAGGCAAGACATGGAAATCCATCTCAGTCTTCATCAGTGTATATATAAATAATATATGGAGAGAATGGAAAGCTACTAGCCTTTAAAAGTGATTAAAGTTCTGAGACTTGTGACAACAAGATGAATCCCAGAAGACCTTCCAAGAAACCAAGCACAAACATGCAAATATCACTATCTGACTTATGTGTGGAATCTAGAACAGCACACAGTATAGAAGTAGAGAACAGAATGGTGATTATTACCACACTGAAAGATTGGAGGAGTGAGGGGTAAAGGGCGAAGTATTGATATAAGTGTATGAAGTTTTACTTACACAGAAGGAAACTCTACATTAGTTCTGGTAACTATAGCAAGCTGACTCTAATAACGTGTTGTACATTAAAAATTACTAAAAGAGTAGGTTTTCAGTGTTCTGATTACAAAATGTCTGTGAGGTAATGGATAACATAATTGGGCTTATTTACTCATTCCTCAGTGTATGCATGCATTAAAAAAGCACTGTGTCCAAACAATTTCTTTAGGTCTTGTCAATTAAAACTGTTTTAGAAAGAATGCCTTAAGGCCAATGACCATTTAGAGATTGAGTGCCCAAACTGCACCTCCAAACCCACTGATTTATTCCCAATGACAACACTGCAACTAAACCTGAATGCTGAAGTTTTACTTTAGAAAAAAACAAACCACCCATTAACATCTCTTGTCATAAAAGAAAAACACAATACAGAGCTTTCAATGATGCAGACATTTTTTTTATTGAAAGGTAGAAGTTTATATTTGGCATGCTTTTGCACAATTAATGTTATCTTTACTATTATATCCATCCCAATAACCTGTCAAACCTTTGCTGGAGTGACTTGGCTCACATACCAACCAAGGGGACTCTGGGTGCCTGCTCAGGCACACATGCTATAGGTTTGCTACCATTATTTTGAAGGCAAAGCTAAAGACATCTCATCACAATAGTCTCTGAGTGTGACAAGCAAATTTGACTTTGAAATCACTACAGGTCCTATCTCCCCAAATTTGGGGATGTTATGATTCTTAGAATAATTACCTGAGTGAAATATTTGCAGTGCTTTCTATCTCTTTGAAATGTCTTTCTCCAATATATAATGACACATTTTGCATTGACCAGGGAGGTGAAGATACTTCCCTCCCCAAAGCACTAGAAAGGAAATCTGCTAGGAAAATGAAGAGGAGACTAAATGCACATTGATTTTTGTCAATTTAAAGGGACCATTTGGTTCAATTTAACAAATATCTACCAAGGGTTTGCTAAGTACAACTTAGAGACACGCAGCCTTACAGACTAGGGAGAGAATGTTTCCGAAGGGAAGCTATATGCTGTACCATGGGCAATTTACATCCTTGAAGGTAATGTTTCACCAAGCAATTGCACATGCTCTTCTGGGGCTCTGAAAATGGAAAAAATGTTTTCAAAGATACCACTTCTATTATAAAGTAGGTTCTCCTGACAGGAGATGGAAGTAAGTCCCCCAACCCAGGCAGTTAAACATGGCACCCAGAACACGTGGAGTATGTTAGGATACTAAGAGTCCAAAGTTTATTCAGAGCATGAACTATTGTAGATCAGGCTAGTACCACTGGGTTTGTTAGTAATTTATAGCTCATTAGTCACATCCTACCAGCCCACAGCTGATCCCAAAGGCACTTATAAAGACCAACTTAATAATTGAGTTATGAGAATTTAAAAATAAAAACTATTTTATTATAAATTTTTATCTTGCTCCCAATATTTATATTAATGAGAAAGAAATTTTATAGCTAATATATAAGAAATAAAACTGGTCTTTTTAAGGTAATGAACTTACAAATCAACATACATTGTAGATTCTTAATTAGTGTAACCCTGAAATACGTAATAATTTCATTCATTTTGGAAATTGCATCTTGATCATTTTTTTTTTTTTTTTTTTTTGTTTTTTTTTTGTTTTTCTCCGGTACCGGGAACTGAACTCACGACCCTGCGCTTGCCAGGCAGGCGCTTTGCCACTGAGCTAAATCCCCAGCCCCAATCTTGATCATTTTTATTACCCTTTTGCTCCAACCTCTATATCTTCCCTAGATCCTGTTCTCACCCTAATGCACTAGAAAACACAGTTCTTACAGATTACTAATTAAAGGATCAGAAAATTATGACTGTATTTATTTTCCTTATTGTAAAGGGTACATAAAAGTATGCCAGCTGACTTTTTATTACATTTTCACCACCTCAGCATAATACCATTGATAGTAATATCTCTTGTTTGAATTACAAGATAATTTTTTTGGTCCTTCTTTACTATTTTGTAGCAGAAAAGCATTTCAATGAAAGAGAAATATTACCATTGAAAATGTCACCCAAACAATTTCCAGTGCATTTATAAGTAACGGCTTTCAAATATTAAGAATTCAGCCTTCTTTATTTCTAGTCTCAGTAGAAAGCACCATCACCAAGGCAGTTGACAGGTCTGCGTGTTGTATGATGTGTGTGTGCGCATATGTGTGTGTGAGCACTTGGGATCAAACTTAAATCCTTGAGCATGCTAAGCATGAGTTCTACCACTGAGCTACACTTCCAGTCCCTCCACCTGAACTTCTTTTATTAAACTTTGTTCTACAGTTTAATTTTTTACTTGACGTTTTGGAGTGTATTTTCTATATAGTTCTTGAATTTTTCTCTCCTCTTTAGCAATAGTGAAGGAATCTAACCACTGCCTTCCTGGTCTGGAATAGGCCTACACTTCCCGTGTGTTCCTTGGGGAACAGGTGCTGATTTTACCAGTCCTGGGCTGGATAATGAATGAAGTGTCCAGTGCTGAATGGAGGAAGGAAATGACAAATGACCTCCTGGAGCTCAAAGGGATGGGGGAATAAAAAGAGAGAGACACTGTGCAGTCCAGGCAATGTCATATAACATACACTCTTCTTAGGTGGCACATTGGAGAGTGACAAATTTCAGTAAAAGTTTCTTCATGTCATTTAATAATGTCATCATGATTGTTATGCTGAAATGTGACCTCAAGTTTTCTCAGTGTGGCTCCATAATTGTCATTTGTTAATATTCTGCAGGGATTCAACTTCTAATACAGCAATGACTGACAAAATAATACTCCCTTGGTCATATTATATATTTCAAGGTCCTTGATATTTAAATAAGGTAACTGATCTCCTGGGTGTTCAACAACTGAGGTCTAGAGACCAAAGCTAAAAAGATGGCTGGGCTAAGAGAACCATCACTATTTTGGCCCTGGCCTTCCAAGGTAAAGAAGAACCCAGGATATGAGGAGACTTTTTCTATGGGATCCTACAGCTTTGTTAAGTACCCCTGTGTCCTGAACATGGAATTACTGGATTCCAGAGGAAAAAAGTCAGTGAGTTCACAATATGCTAATAAGATGGCCACAGCCATTTACACAGAAAGCCACATGGTCAAATAAGACCATGATGCTTCCTGGTGCCTGACACTGACAGAAGAGCTGAGACGTGGTTCCCAAAGTAAAGCCTGAAGAGATCTGACAGATCTTGATAGATAGCAAGAGGTTAATTTTAACATAGGTCTCACTTTAACTTGGTCATGAACACCACAAAAAAGTATAACCAAAACCATATTAAAACAATAGTAAAATAGGCTCAACATAAAAAGGAAGCTGCAATAAGTGACCCCTGCTGACAGATTCCAACTATTGCCTACAGTTCATATTCTAATCCCTTATGAACAGTGTCTGGACGTGATGCCTTCCCCAATCTGCTTTTCCATTCTAGTGCTCATGCTTCGGTCAGACATGCTTAATTTTCTGGTAAAGTTTGTTTGTTCTCGCCTAGATACTGCCAACCTATCAGTGACCATGCAATGGAACCAGCAATAAAAGTTCCAGGGATCCACTGCCCCACATAAAGTCTACCCAAGGGGAAACTTGTGCCATGCTTCATACACATGCTGCACTTTTATTCCAGATAAATATGGTAATATAACTGCAGCTCTGTGGGAAATGTACACAGAAGTCCAGGCAATGTAACAAATGTCTAAGGACCCCCTGCAAAGTTCAGGAGATTCATGGAAATTCACTATCCTGTCTTGGATTCTTCCTTTTACAGTGCCTGATTTCCTCTTTTTACCGACCTGATTATTATGGCGATGGCTAATCAGTCTATTTCAAAGATTTCTCACCAACGGGACTGAGGGCGTTTTACAGGCAGTTGCTAAAGACCACATCCTCTTTCTTCAGTCCAGACACAAACCCCCACCGGATCACCATTGTGTCTAATCAGCAAGAAGCAGTTAAGACAGAGATGCACTGTCCATTTTCCTCATCTAACCATTGAGTCTGGAATGAGGGAATCTGACCACCACCATCCTGGTCACTTTTAATCCCTTCCCCCTGCTGTGCCTTTACACCTGCTGCAAACGAGTCATCATGGGTTAATAAATCCCAGTAAGCACAGGGACAGCCAGTAATTCCCAGTCATTGTTCAGCCCTGCTCTTGACAAACAACACACAACTCCTTTCATAAACATTACTAACTGCCATGCATGTTAATAATTTATGATAGGCCCCTTTGAAGAAAACCTAGGAGACTTTGAGTTTTTATTTTGTTCTAAATCTGTCCCCAAATCTTAATTATGTCTGTATGTTTTTCAAAGCAATTAAATATTTTTATCTTAAATATTTGCTACTAAAAAAGAAACTGGTACATCATCAAGTCCAGTCCTGGGTGGATAGTCACCAATCCCGAGTTCCACTGTGACTTTTTCCTTCCCTAAGCCCCCTTTTTTGTGCCCATGACCCTATAAAAGACCTTAAAGTAAGTAGCAGATCTGGTCTCTAGTGCCGGAGCAGCTCCTCCTAGGGTTTTTCTGAGATAAACCTGTCCTGTTGAGCCCATGCCCTTGCTTCTTTTCCTTTTTGTCCTAACAAATGGCTTCTAAACAATATCTTTAAATTTGTCCCGATTCTTATGTTGTCAGTTCCTGTTTACTTCTGTGATACCACTTAAGTCTGTCTGCTAACAAGAAGGGTTATGATGTTTGTTCTCTGATCAAATTCTCAATTGCTCTCCTTTGCGTAGGGCAAATCTTCAAAGCACTTGGTGTAGCACCTAAGGCCTTTTAAGCTATGCCAGTCCACATTTACAGCTTGATCCAGTGCCATTCAGAACTGTGTATCTTAGCCATACTAAAATTCTGTGCCATGCTCGCTCGTACCTTTATGTCTTTGTACTTGTTCATCCTCTGTATAAAATGTCCATTCATTTCATTTTTATTCTTAAAAAATTCAGCTCAAATAATACTTCCACTGTGAGATTTACTTACCATTTCTTGGATATTTAGTAGTTCTGTTTACTCGAGGAATTTTTACTTAGACCATGAGAGATGATCATAGAATTATACAGAGCAACTACAATGAAATATTTTCTGTATTTCAAGTCAAATTTTCATAAACAACCACTACCATAATGAAATGCCTTTTAAAAACACAACCAGTACAAGGATTTCTCACTTACTTTGAGAGCAGTACTGAGTAACGCGAGTATAATCAAATCATACGTACTTACTACACATCCCTCATGGGACAGCCTTATGCTACACATATTGTTAGCTATAATAATGTAGAAATAACAACAAAGATTTTAGTAGTCCAGTTAAGTAGTTAGTGCTTGCTGTGAAAAATATTAACATATTGTAACTTTTGATATTATCCTCTACTAAATAGATGATATACAAATATATATCAAGTATATATATATA
>NW_004955443.1:1951769-2076607 GCF_000276665.1 Chinchilla lanigera | reverse complement strand
ATCTGTAACTTTCAAAGAAGACAAAGTATAAAAGATACAGAGAAATGGATAATGGAGTTACTTCTTTTTATCTTTTTTTTTTCCTGTTTCTCCTCCTTCAAAAAAAATAAAATTTAGTGACTATCATACTATGTAATATACTCAGGTAAAAGACAAAGGATATAGTATACATATATGTATATATATATACATATATCTCCATCATGTGAGGTACAAGAGGTAAAAGATTCAAGTAAATAGATCAAGCCCATGAAATATGCATGGATGGTAAAAATGAACAAAAATGATAGCATATGCTCTGGGGATACAAGAGAGAGGAAATAAGTAAAGAGAAAGGTGGGCCTGGACTCACAATCAGGAAGTCGGAGAAGTCTCCTCAGAAACATAATTCTCAGGCCGCCCTTCTACCTATGGTGCATCTTCTTTTTATTTATTTATTTTCTTTTGCTTTAGGATAAAGCAGTCAACTCATAAAAATCAGTCAACTCATTTTATTATTTGGTCTTATAGTTGCATATTTAAATAGAGAAAAAAGCTCAGAAAACATTACTAACTGCCATGCATGTTGATAATTTATGATAGGCCCCTTTGAAGAAAACCTAGGAGACTTTGAGTTTTTATTTTGTTCTAAATCTGTCCCCAAATCTTAATTATGTCTGTACGTTTTTCAAAGCAATGAAATACTTTTATCTTAAATATTTGCTACTAAAAAAGAAAGTGGTGAGATAAGCAATAACTTTTGACACACAAAAGTTTTAAAGTTGGAATATTTGGAAAGATATGAGAAGGGGTAATAATATTCAAGACTTTTGCATATAAAACTGGCTTTCCCAAGAAAATGATTACAGACTATATTTGAAGTAAAAAAAAAATTAGGTTTATTATATATTGGACTAAAGCATATCTTTGATTTCTCAGTGTGGTCATGCCTCATGCAAAGTACTGTAATACAAATATTCAAATTGTTTTATTATTTTTTCATTTGCATTTTAGATGTTATCCTTTTTCCTTCTCTGTTCCAACACAGTGTTATGAAAAATGGGATTTTCGCTCCCTGGCTTACACTCAGCTTCCATCAGTGTTTCTTACAAAAGTCTTCGTTATATAAACTTGTAAACTGATACTGTTGGGGTTTTACCTGGAAGGATTCCCACCTGCTCACCCTTGCTTGCTCCTGCCTTTCTTGGTCGTCTTTCAAGCTGCTGGTTCAGCTCTCCAGGTAGTTTTAAAAGGCAGCTGTGATACAACCCCAGCTCATAGATCAAAGAGACTCACCTCATGTTTGCTTTCACTGAATTTAGGGCGTAGAACTGTGAGGCTTTTTTGGAAAGGCAGAGAATCACTATAAATGAAGCTTTGCATCTCATGCAATAGGACACAACCACAGACAGCTGCGGCTAAATCGGGGTACTCCATTTGTGCCCTGGCGCTCCTCACCCACAGCTTTCCTACTAGGCACTGACACGAAAGCTCTGAACTCCATTTACAACACTTGAGCCTCAACATTTGGCTTATAACACACAGATGGAAAGAGAAAATCAGAAAGATTAAGCAAGCTATGTAATTTATTTTTCCTTTGTTCTTCCAAGATATGGTGATGCTTGTTTCTCTTCTCAGTGTAACGTTTTTTATGCATCCCATCTGTGTGTACATAAGAATATAAAGCCAATGCAGAAATGAACTGCCTCATGGTTTGAAAGCATGGTGGCCGCTCTCTTCAGAGTAGGGCTGGGCAGGACTGAGATCCATTTTTGCCCTTGCAAGAGGGACTTTAAGTAGACATTGGGGGTTCGGTAGGTAATTTTATCCATTGCTCATTTCCACTCACTGTCTTGTCTCTCTGCGGCTGGAGAAGAGTGGGACCACATCACTCGCAAGGCTCTTAGAAAGGGAGCCCATTTCCTGCAGTCAAGAAGGCTGCAGGCATCCAGAGTGATCTGGACAATGGCTGCCATAAGGTGCCTGAACTGACACTTTAAGAGGGGAAAAAGAGCCAGACTTAGGCTGAGCTGTGAAGAAAGCTTCTCCTGGAGAAGTACATACCTCTTCAGACCTCTCTGCTCTCCCGAGGCACAGCTGGCCCTGTGCCCCTCAGTGTTTCATCTATTGTTATTTTACCGCAGTACCCATTTTGGAACAAGTCACTTTGCATAAGTTCCACGGGGGACGTAAGGAAGTGTGAGTGTGCTCAGTGTTGTTTCTTAAATGTGTAAAACAAGAAGCCACAAATTGTAAAATAAAAACAGAATCCTTCTGTGACTTAGGCAGAAACCTTGTAATTATTCTGGAATTTTCTTCTTTTACAACCATATTGAAGCCACGAGCAAAGCTGTTCACTCTGTCATCAACATACATCCTCAGTGCCAGCATCTCTGGAGGAGCCAGGGGCCACAGTCCCGCCACAGTCCACCACCGTGTCTCACCTGGCAAGAGCGTATCTCCCAGCTTCCACCTGTGCCTTGAGCCACCCTGCTCTCGTTAGAGCACAGAAGGGCCCAGTCAAACCCAAGAATGCCAAGTCAGGCCGTGCCTGCGCTGAGAATCTTGCCACAAAGCCTATTCCGCTCTGACGTAAACTTCACATCGCGCATAACGGCGGCGCAGGCCTGAGCGATCGGAGTCATCCTGTGCACGGCACATGTGAAAGCATCTCCCACTGACCTCGCCCGCCCTCACGCTGACCTCCTTTCCTCAGGCCTGCGCTCACCACACAGCCTTCACACTGACGGCAGCGCTTGTCATCCCAGAGTAAAAGCCTTGCTCCTGTCATCCCTGCAGCGACTTCTTCAACGTCCAAACCCCGCTTAAAATGTCACCATCGCAAGGAAACAAACATTAACAGCCCTGTGAAACATGCAGCTGTTTCTGTTTCCCCACTACGCATTTCCCTGCTTTATTTTTACTTAATGATTTTCCATTTGCTTCGAAGGATTCACCACTTACCTACTCTATATTTTACCTCTTCGTTGTGCCCATCGTTCTGCTCTGTGCATGAAGATACAAATTCACAGCGCATGCCAGGAGCTTGCTCTGTCTACTGGTGGGTCTCACTGGAGTAGAACAATTGTTGACACGTAACTACACACCACACACATTAGATAATTAAATGTGTGAAAAATGTATACAAGTACTATTTTTTACTGAGTATATACTGCATACAATATGCTTTGCCACCTATGTTATTTTATCTCCTTTCATAAACCCTGTGAGGTAGGTATTACTGTTCTTGGCAAATACAGAAACTGATATTTTAAATTCTATAACTTGGTCAAGGTTACAGAGTACGTAAGTGGCAAAACCAGGATTGAAACTCACATCCAAGTCAAAGCTTGGATGTGATCTACGATGACATGTTGAAAGTAGCAACTTGTTTCATTACACGGTTCTGCATAATCATGAGTCTCTGTTGAGTAGGAAAGGATTTCAGCTTTCTGGAGTGAGAAACGGAAAGCAATTATCAAGACTAATGTTATTCCAGGGTATAATCTTAATTTAGAAAACAATTTGCAACATGACATTGGCTCATAATTTCTATAGATAAAGGCAAGGAAAACACAAAGAATATGAGTGAATTTCAATTTGTTATCCTTTTAATTTACTTCATCATACCCTCATTCTCAGTTCTCCTCTAGGAATTATTCCAAGTATCTCTAACAGTTGACCTCTGTTTTTGACCTCCAACTGACAGGAAACCCCAACTGTTTGTAAATTCTTAAAGTTAATTAGATGATTGAATAAAACACACTTTCAAGCTTCTGAGTTGTTTTTGTTTTTGATTTTGTTTTCTTTTTATTCACGCAAAACAACCCACCAACTGATCCTCACCAATTCTCACTGATTCTTCTTGAACACTGGTCCCTGGAATAACACGCAAAGCCTGCTGACTGAAGCATGGTAGTCTTTTAACCACCCTTGTTCATGGTGCCAGAGTATATGTTTGTCCCTCTTCTTTTACTCATAACCTTATTTCAAGTTTGAATCTGTCATCCAGTGGGATGGGAATTTGTCCCCATCTGTGTCATACCTACCTCCATCTGTGTCTTAGATTATAAACTTCCATGGGAGAAAGACCTGGTTATAATTATACACACTGACTCTCTTTATACAGCGCTTCCAGGCAGACATGAAGTGAGTAGACTCTTAATATCTACATTCTGATAAAAATACCCTCATCTACTCCCTGCTGAGGCACCCTCCACCCACGCCAACACTTCACTTTCTTTCTCATTTGGCTGGTGAGTCATATCAGTGCTGGAAATTTATATTAAATGTTTCAATTCCAATTTCTTGCTTTCTTTTTTGCCAGTATTTTCTTAACCTGAATAATCCTTGTAGCTGCAACTGTTCACATCTTGTGGTATAAGCATAATGGAATATATAAGTTAGTCAACAGACTTTGAGCATCTTAATGCACAATATAATATTTTTTAGCATTAAGCATCCATCATGCTTTAAAAATACTCCAGGAGATTGTCTTTCTAAATGGCGCCTTAAACAGCAGTTGTCTCTTCCTCAGCAAGCTCAGTAAAGAGATAACACATCCTTTGGGGTCAGGCTATGCTCCATTTCCCCCCCATTAAACCCTTTAACTGCAAAAAACTTCTCATAAATGGATTCTTAAATTTCTTTTTAAATCCGAATTATTATTAAATTAAAGAAAAAAAGAAAAGGTTTGTTATGTGTGCAAAACATTTACTAAGTGAATTCACTAAGCTACCTGCTGAGTAAGATTTTTTTTTTTCCCTTCCCAAAGATCCTCCTAGGGACAAAGGCTCCCAAATAATCAGGGTTATGCTAAGAAGAGCACTATCACAAGATTACTGGAAGAAAACACATTACATCCTAATCTGCTACATGTTTTCCACCTTGCTTTCATTCACTTATAATTTTCTACATTACTTTAAAATATTACTGGATTATCTTAAAAGGCAGTTCAACAGAAAGATTCTTTAAGACTTTAAAAATGCTTGCCCTATTAGATTATTAGGACATTTGAAATAAAATCTGGCTTTTAATACTTTTATTTACATTTTTCATTCATTATTCCCATAATGGCCCTGGTTTATTACTTATTTTAAGAGGCGTGTGGACTCACCTCCATTTTCATTGAAATTACAGAAAGGTGACATTTCTTGCTTGACATAAAGTACTTATAACACCCTCTTGATCTTTAGTTGGATGACAGAATTCAGCGCCCTCACTCACATTAATCCTCATGGAAGAAGTGCCACTTCCTTCCAAATTCACCCCAGAAACTCCTAACATCAATTTCTCCAATCACTTCCCTTTTGCTCCTCACAAAATTTTATAATTCTGAGGTTCTCTGAAAATCAAAATCAGTTTTCTCTTGCTCTGTTTATAATCTCTTCTCCCAGGACTTCAAATTTTATCCTGCTGTCCTGTTTGTCTTTTTGGATGTGCTATAGTCAATCTACCTATCAATTATTTGATTTTCTGTCACTCTCAAGGACAAGTTTACCAAAGTCTCTTCACAGTGATACTAAGAAATGAAATATACTTGCAATTGTCTGCATATATGGCAAACTCACTGAGCACAAAACACCACTGCACTTCCGCAACCCAAATTTAAGATGTGAAACAGTTCTTTGTGATGTCTACCAAGCAATTACATGGCAGCTATATTAGAACATGTGCCTCTGAGAAATGTAAGGTTCGCATATGAGAATAAGTCCTAGCATTCATGTGAATACTAGTGCTGCAGCACTTGTCACAAGATAAGCAGGAACTAAACTCACAGTTTCAGGGACCTCCTAGTCTTCTGTCTGAGATGAACAGAAGGAATAAGACATAGCTGCTGCCCTGTGAGGATTTGGCAGATGTTGGAGGAGTAGGCCCCTATGCCTCTTGTCTTCATGGACATTTCCCTCCTTAGAGGGGCCATAACTGAAGTAAGACTGCCAGGCTAATTTATCCCTTAGTCATACTCCCCGCCTCTTGAGATAGGAGTAGGGATCTGGAGACAAGAGAAAAAGAAGTTGAATATGATCACCTTTACCATTTTTAGGATGTTTAGGATTTCTCTGCCCTGCTTTCTTGCTTTCAGTGGGAAGCACACAAGGCCTTCACAGGGCTAATTTTTCCAGGCTGCCCTGAGGGAGTCTGGCTGTCTGGTTGCACACCTGAAACAGTGTGAGTGTGAGTAAAACAGGCCCCAGTGGTCCCCACATGAGGTGTTAGAAATTTGTCTCCGATCTAGATTTGTCGGGAGCAAAACTGATGTTTTGATCTCCATAAGTTCCCTTTTACATCTAGGTTTTACTTGGATTGAAGTTTCAAAGAGGAATAAAGGGATCTTATTACAGGGCCCACAGAGCCAAGTAAGGAGCAATAATTAGACATGGCTTCCACTTAGTTGGGTCTTGTGGAGTAAAAGACTTCAGTTTGAGTAAGAACTGATTTTACTCTCTGTATAAGCTTAGACACATAATTTAACCTCTTAGTGCCTCGGCCTCCTCAACCTGAGCACCTACAGATTTCCAAGCACTGTTTTGGAATCTAGGGGTACACAGTGAACCAATAGATAAAAATTTCTCCTTCACAGGGTTTTCATTCAGTAAAAGTGAAACGGTCCTATGACATAAGATGTGGATGAGGACAACAGGTGTAGCATTGAAAATGCACTTGCAGCGCTGCCTTGAAGCATGTTAAGCACTCAGGGAAGAAGAGCAGTGGGGATGGTCTTTACTTGAGGGCAACAAGGCCACCTTAAACTAAACAACTCTTGCGACTAATGCAACTCTTTCTCTGTTATTCTCTGTGAGCCTCAGGTTATCCCATGATGCAAGAATAATTCTCAGGTGAAAATATTGTGCACCTTCCTTAGTAAACACTGTGCTCAGTTTCTTAGGGAATACTGTTACTTAACCTGCAATGTCAAGAGCATAGCTTCTGTTTCTGACTTTGAAAGGACAGGGTTTTCATTTTGGTTTTGACTTGTTTTGCAATATTCAGATAAAAAAGCTTTGTATAATTTATCATATCTTAGTTGCATTTTAGTAGGCAATATTGAATATTTTTTCTCTTTCCTTCTTTGAGAAGGTAGGTCATTGCTAAATAATTAAAATTATAAAGTCAACAAGAATGTTGCCAACTAGAATTGGAACCTCCTAAAGAATATTTGAATCATTATCTCAAAGGCATGTATAAGATAATTAGAGATTCCAGGCTCACATGTATGCTGGGTTGGTTCTAAGATAGATATGGTTACACTGACCATTCTTGTCCTTAGGGCTATTCAAAGTTGTTGTTCCCAATGCAACCAATCTAGCCTTACTCTCAGATTAAACCTCTTTGTAAAATCTTCTGTCACAAAGTCCTTTTATTTGCATGTCATGCCATTTGTCTAATGTACTGGTGTGGTTATTTGTTAGAATTTTTCCCTTTGGCTTTTGATCTAATTATCTGTGACCAGTCCATTTATCTCAGCCATATTAATATTCTATACATAAGAAATGATGAATTATTTTCACAGGTAATCAATATGAAATACAGCTCATTTCTTCTGCCATTCATGCAAATATCATAAACATATGTCTGTTATTTACCAATTATTGCATTCTATAATTTTATCTACATTTCAAAACAGAAAAGCAAAATGTGGAGCACTTAAATGCTATAGTGCACCAAAGTCCATAAAGATAATAAGTAGCAGAGTCATTAATCAAAATATTTCCTTCTGGCCCAAAGATTTTCAACCTATGGACCCTGTTCTATGGAATTTTACCAAAAACACCCAAATTATGTTGTAGATTCTAATGGAAGTCACTTACTCCTAAATTAAGATGATAGTGTTAAACTAAATCTTCATGAGATCTACCATTTTCCAACACATTCTACCTATTTATGTTGTAAAGTTTAATGAAAATTACATCAAATTTTAAAACAAGATGCTCTTAAACTACATCTTATTTTTTTTCCAAAATGATTAAATTCACCGTGGAAGGACTCCCTCATAGAATGATTTCAATTTTTACATTATAATACTAAGTGAATCTAAAATGAAAAAATTTTAAGAGCAATGGGAAATCCATTCATATCTTTGAAAAGAGAAGGGTAGGAAGAAGAAAATCAACTGCAGCAAACAGGACCTTTCTTTAGTTTTACTACTCAACAAGCAATGAAAAAGACATATCTTCTACCTTTGCAGAAATATGATTTAGTCAAGAAATTCAAAGCTAACAGACCTAACATTTCTTAAAATTTAGTAAGAACTTCATTGTGATGATGGTATTACAAGTGTATGCATATAACCAATTTTATACTAAATGTGCACAAGTTTATATCAATTATAGTTCATTCAAGCCAAATAAGCAAAACTAAATAATTTTAAAATCACTGTTTTATAAGGTAGAGGTTAATTTGTATTCCATTGTATGAGAAAAGCAGAGTTTATAAATAGAAGTAGCCTTATGAATATTTAGATAAACCATCACAAAAGTAAAAAGCTACTACATAAAAGATTTAGGATTATGTCTGTAAGCTTTTCATGACTGGTTGTAAGTGGTTGCCATATGGACACTGGTCATTATTAATAGAGAAATTCAAGTCACAACAGACTTACATGCAGTAATCCAGTGATTTGCAAAAGGACAGGGATGATCAGGTTAAAGTGACTGAGTAAATTATTAAATGTTTTCTGAGTGATGCTTCATATAGAATGCTGTACTAAATGAAGTAGGTATAGAGCAATCAACAATATTTATAACCTATAATAAAAAAGTCCAAAATCTATGCAAGAAGCTGAAGCATACACAGTAATAGCCAAAACATATCTTTCCTATTTACATAAAAATCAACAGTTTTCACACCTTTGCCTAGGTGAACAATTGTTATGATTTGGATCTGGAATGTCCCCAGAGGTCCACACATTAGGAAACTTTAAGAGTTGCTGCCTAATTAGCTACCTAGCCCCTTACTCTCTCTCTTTCTCCTCTTCTATGAAGAGGTAAATGGACATCCCCTGCCATGTGCTCTCAATATGATGTGCCACCTCACCACAGCCCCAAAAACAGTAGGATTAAGAGACCACAGACCAGAACTTCTAAAACTGTGAGCAGTAGCAAACCTTTCCTCTTTTTAAGCTTATTTATCTTAGGTATTTGTGACAGTAATTGAAAGCTGACTAACACAACAACTTTTGAATAATCCTCAGTTTCTTTCCTCCTCTCACTTCATCTAGTCTAATGAGTTATATTTCTACTACATAAAAGACCATATCCCAAATCATGGGTTTTAGGAAAATGAATGAAGCAGACATGAGTAAAAGAGGTAATCATGGCTGGGAGAATACATCAGTAACAGAGCCTTTGTCTGACACCCATGAAGTATTGGGCTTGATTCCCAGGACTGTGAAATTAAATGAACAACAATGACAGCAAAATATGATCAGGGAGGACTACTGAATGTAAGGAATGAATAAATATGGTTTTTCAACAGGCCTGAAGGAGATGATTGACAGAAAGTGTTAAGAGTCAGTGGAAGTATCTAATCGGTAAGTATAATGATATATAGCTACATGTTTCTACCTGTACAGCACAGGTAAGACCTCCAAACTAGAAAAAGATTGTAGTTTCAAAATTTTTGCTGAACTACTGGAAAAGGATGAAACCACAAAGAATGAAAATTAGAGAAAGAGCTATCTACTTGAATTACATGAACAAAGAAGAGGTTACCAGAGTAAAAAAAGGAAGAAATACACTAATACTAACTAAAACTAGGAGGGCAAGGTAATGATCAACTTGAGAATACATATGACTTATAAAAGCATTAAGGAAGAATTTTGCAATTAAATGCTCAAAGAAAAAATAAATTTTATCTTATAGAATGTGCAATCATTTAGCCCTTTATATATAAAGTTTATATTTGAAGACTATTTCAGAAGATATTTAATAAAGAAAGAAGAACATTAACAATCTTAGATGGTTTTAAATAATAGTTATTCAATATAGGCAAGGGCAATAAAAATAAAATTAAATATCATGAGTGTATTGATAAATCACTTATTTTTGACTATATAATTTTATTCATATTAATGACAACTTTGAGCTTTAACTGAACTACAAAGATTGTTGAGTATAATTCAACTTTTCCATAATGTTTTGAAGAGGTAAATGTACCACACATAATGATTTAAAATGATAACACCCACAGTTGGCAATCTTGCTACATCAAAAATGAAATTAAATATCTTTATTTCTTGCTGAAGGTTTATATAGGTCAAATGTCACAAAAATATCTTAAATCTGGTTGGCATGTTATCACCTCTGTGAAATATCTGCTGCTGCATAATTAAGGGAGATGCAAAACTTCAAGTCTTTCAGTCAGAAATATCTAATTCACTTCTGAGTTATACACTAATAATTTCGGGACTGTATGACCATTACTTAACTTGCATGGCTTCAATTTTTTCCATCTGTTAAAGGGGGTTCATAACATTTAACTTATAGTATTTTAAATAATGATACAAAGCAATATCTGTATACTATACCTAACATTTGTTGTGTATTGCAGGGCAACAAGTTAACACAAACTTAGTGGTGTAAAATAGTCTCCATCTATTATTAGTCTACAGTTTTGTGGGTCAGAATCTCTCCTAGTATAAATGAGTTTTCTCCTCATAGTCTTACAGGGATGGGATCTAAATACTGACCATGTGTGTTGTTCTCTGGAACCTCAGAGGAAGAACTAGTAGCTGCCAGTTTTTGGCCAAGTCCAGTACCTTGCAGTTGTAGATCTAACCCAGCACTTCCTTTCTTTTAACTGTAATGTGTGAAAAGAAGTATCATGCGATTCACAGGTTCTATAGAGTCTTTTGTGACAAACTTTTCTACTGGGAAAGATCTCATGAAAGAAAAGTTTGATCATAGGGAACACTTGGGTAAAAACTTACATAAAGGTTACCAAACTCCATGAATTCTCATAGTAAAAATGATTATCTCATGTCCTACTTTTAAAGAATCTCTCATTTTAACTCATTATTTTCTAAATTATGAACAAACCTCTACCTTATGTTATATCAGCAAGAATCAAAGAGCAAGTAGGAAGTCAGCCTCTAATGAATACTTTCCACATGCCAGGTACTTTGATGAGAACATTGCACACATTTAAACTATTTAACCTTGTTGTGAATGTTATCTGTTCTCTATCTATTTTATAGATTAAAAAAGTGAAGATTCAGAGAAGGTGATTAATGTGTATAAAACAACATAACAAAACGTGCTCATACCAGAATATAAACTCTTATTTATTAAAAATCAAACCTCAGCCTTTTCCAAAAGGCACTATACTGTCTCATAACACTAAAAAGCAAATAAAAATGAAGCACTGTCCACCTAATGAGTAGGAAAAGGACTCGTATCCAATATGCCTCTGGATCTTTGGCTTTCACATATTTTTCCCTACTTTACAAGTCATATTTTTCAATATTACTTATAATAAACTTATTATAATGAAAATTTACATGAATGATTGCATCGCTATATTATTAATTCCACAAGTAAGTACCAAGTTATTATGATACAATAATGTTGGAATTAGCTTCATAGACCAGCAAGGCTTCCTTTGTTTTTCCGTAAGTTTCCTTGAATGCAATAATAGCAAAAGCTCTGATTCAAATCCAGTAAAGAGTCAAACCAGCAGAGCAAGGGTCAAAGAGCTTGGCTTTCATTTACACAGCTCTGAAGTAATTTCTACAAAACATCTTCCTTTTTTGTTTCTTAATATCTAATCCCAAATTAAAATGTGGCATAAATGATGATGATAACCCCTATTCGAATAAAACAGTAGGGCTGCACATCACTTTCCTCTTCCAGGTGTACTTATTTGGTGTCTAGTGGTCAGAAACCTGCAATAAAGAGTAGTCTTCAGGCTGTCTCCCGGGACAGACAGATACACATTGTCATTCACCATCTTTGTTGGGCATTGTGAAATCCTTATTGAAGAAATGCACCTAAGGAAACTCCAAAAAGATGTCTCATATGTAAAGTCAACTCTACACAAAATAATCAAGTGAGAAAGAACAAATAGTTGGTTTCTGACTCTCACTTTCTTATTTGTTCAATGAGGGATGATCAATTTATGTACCTCATGGGACTTAAAATGAGCACCAAATCATAAGGAATGTGCCAGCATTTGTCTTAGGACTTTTCCTTGTCTCTGAGACTAAATACTGGACAGTTGCAATTTAAAAGAGTGGTTTAGTTTGGTCATAGTTTCAGAGGTCTCAGTCTACACCTACTTAGCTGACCCCAGAAAAGAAACAGCACAGTAGAAGAGCTTGGTGGAGGGGACATCATGGGGACCACAAAGCAGAGAGGGAAGGGGGAAGTGGAGAGGAAGACATACTTTGCCAGGTCACACCCCCTCTCCGAACCAGGCCTCATCTCCTAACAGCACATTCAGCTACTGAGCTCACCAGTGGATGAATCTACTAAGAAATAGCATGCCCCCTTAAGCCAATCACCTGCCAAAGGCCCCACCTCTGAACACACGAGACTTCTAGGGGGCATTACTGAACCACAGCACAACAGCATTGCACCTGGAACTCAAAACACATCAGATACTATTATTAATTACGTATGGCTTGCATTATTTAAAAATATTTCATTGGATAGCCTTTGTGGCACATGATACATCTGGAAGTTTGTAAATGATTCAGAGGAAACTAATAATAGTTTTGTATAATATTGACACAGATATACAGTTTAGGTCGATGCTGCTGAGAAATATGAAGTATCTGTAGGTTGTTTGTTTATTTGTTTCTAGCATACGCAGCCAGTGGCTCTGCCAGAGCTTTCATTTAGTTGCTAAAATGCAGTGACAGATAACTGAGACCAGGGACTCTTTGCTCACAATCACTGCTCACGTGGGCTGAAGTTCAGTGCGTCCAATGAATTGGCCCCTTTCACTATATTAAACTGAATCTCATCCTAGTGATCCTAATTTTATGTGCTTCTGGATTTAAGGTTCAGCACAGCAACTGAACCCATCTATCAGTCATTCTTTCCGAGAAGGATGACTCATTGCTAACAGTGTCAGAAGTCTGAACCACTAAAATTTACAGATAAAATTGATTGTTAAATGCCAAAAATGAATCCAAAAACCCGCATAAGTAGCTATGCGAAGTACAGATGTGGCTGTGCATTTTTATGTATGTGACTGTCGTAATCACAGACATAATCAATCAGCCACTAGTGAATTCTAGGTGCCGCCTGCCAGGGACTGAGGACAGAGCAGCTGGCCAGGAGGGAGTAATGGTCTGTGCTCTTGTTCCATTTAACCCGCTCTCCTTGGCAATTACTGTCACCCAGTTTTAGGGTTTTAGGCTAACACTTCAAAGACTCTTCTTTTAAACATCTGTAATCAGCTGTCTTCACAGCCCAAATGGCAAAGCTTTTATTCCTGGACGCCGAGAAAGAATTCTTTGGAGGTATATCAAATCCATTGAATCAGAAAAGCATAACAATTAACTTCAAAAGCACTATATGTATGCCATGCACAAAACATAGTTGTACAATTACATATTTTACAATGAGATACAACCTGTGTCATCAGTAAATCATTACTAAAATGACCTGCACCTGAGAAATGAGTCCTTCTTGCTAAGTGTGTTAGTCATTAAGTCACTTGCTAAGGATTTTCAGTTCTTGAATTTGTGAGTAAATGATAGGGTTGCACTTCTCTGTCTCATCAAATTTAGACACATCAGTGTGGCATCCTTTCAACAAGATAATGTGATCGGAGGAGAGGTTCTGTCACATCCAGCAGCAGCTTTGAGTGACAACATACACCTGCCCACATGTAACCCCGGCACCCTGATAATGATGAAAAATTATTTAGATGGTGGAAGACCATCTGATTGAGACGTTTTGTGACAATGACGTGTAGGAGAGACCATCCTTATGCGCCAGTCTAATTTCAGTGTGTAATGGTGGATCAGGGGCAAAGGAGGTGAGAGTGAAGTAAACCTAGACATCTGCAGTGTAAACCACTTCAAAGACGGATACACTTAGCAACAGCAAGGAGGTCTTTAACTCTATAAAAACTAAGAGCCAGCCTAGAAGAATGGGGTCAAAGGCCCCATCGAAGGTTAGTGAGGAAAATGCTAAGCAGCTTCTTCTTCATAAAAGTATGACTGTACACATTTACTTTTTCTCATTTTCATGTAAAAGGATACAAATAAAGTATTATAAGAGAAAGGAAGAAACCATTGTTTCAAGCCTAAAACTCGAAGACAGATGACTCAGTCCAGCGTTTGGGCATCTGAATCAAGAGTATAAGATGAAACATAGATAGTGAGACAAAACCAAATCTGAATACATTTTTAGGATTTTTTAAATTTATATTTCACAAGTTCTCCAGTTGATTCTTTCACATTGCTACTGAGGAAAAAAAATCTTGTTTTAGGGCCAGAGAAGCCTGCAAAGTAAAGCTCAGGTATGTTTTGCTTAAGCAGCAAAACATTTTGTTTGTTTTGATTTGAGTAAGTTAGTTAGCCATTCAAAATTTTTTAACTTCCCATAAGAAAACCAAGATTTCCAATGGCTATTCTAATTTTTTTAATTGGGATAGCTGCCAACTGTGATTTTGAAACATTCATGGGGCAAAATTCAGGTTAAACTTACTCCCCTTTACATAAGGAACACATTCACCAGGGCTTCCGTGTGGGTAACACTGAACTCTCTCCTTCTGGTGTTCTGCCTGGGGAGTTCCCATGTACTCATTCTTGAATTCCTTGCTACATGCACAGGATTATACTCCAGGAATTTCGGGGAGGGAAGCCTTTAAAGAACATTTAGTAAAAGAGTTATATAATGAAATGTGATTAAAAAGAACTCTGATGATATGAAAGGAAGAAAAGGCTAGACCAACTTATTTGATGACAACAATATGCAATATAACAACCATTGTTAAATTCCTACTACCATTTTTGTTTTTGTTTTTGTTTTTTTTTTGGTACCAGGAATCAAACTCAGGATTTTGAGCTTGCCAGGCAGGTGCTTGTGCCACTGAGCTATATCCCTGGCATCTATACTATCTTGATTAGTGAAACTTTGTTTCATTTCTAATGTTTTTTTATTATTTTTTTATTCTTTTTAATTGTTGGATCAATTTTTTTTTTTGTCTTTTTGAGACAGGGTGTCACTATAGAGTTCAGGCTGGCCTTGAACTCACTTTGTAGCCAAGGCTGGTCTTGAACTTGCAATGATCCTCCTGCCTCAGCCTTCTACGTGCTGGGATTACAAGGGTGCACCACATCTGGCTGTTTGATCAATTTTGCATTCTTACATCTGGTAATCTGAGTAACCTCATTGAAGATAACAATACATAACAACTATTGTTAACTTCCTATCACCTTGTTTTGAAATTCTGTATTGTTTTTATTGTTTTCGTGTTGTTTTGTCTTGTTTTGGTTGTTGTTATTTTATTTTTACTCTTTAAAATAAAAAAATTTAAAAAGAAGGGTTAGGTTTACACACTCAAAAGTTTCTTGTGAGCAACAGAATATTCATTGGCAAGGTATAATTTGACTAGGGAATATAGGCTGGATGAAATCTTTAGTGAAATGTAAACTTGTTTTAACAGGGAAAGCTGGAGCCCACCATCCAGAAATTACTGTCGTCTGGAATTTCATATATTTTCAGATCTGCCATTTTCAAGAAAGAAGACGCATTTTTTTCTGGAAATACTCTGATTTCTAAATGTATCAAATTAATTATTTAAAAACAAGGAAGGCAAATAAAGCAGGTTGATACCTGTGGATTAGAGGCTAGAAGGATTAGAGTTAGGAGACAGAAGTAAAGGGGATTTAATCAAATTATTCTCAGCTACTTTTTTAGCTCTTGCAGCTTGACAGATACTGATAGCATTAACCATGCAAGAGAAACATAGAATGAAATGCAGTTTCAAGTGACAAAATTACAAATTTACTATGTAGAGGCTGCGCTTGAGAAATTAAGGTACAAAAGGAGATGGGTCACTGTTTGTCTATTCATCTATTCAACAAATACTATAATTACTATATATCTCCTAGGAACGTACATGGTGCTATGGATAGACCAAGAGTTAAGAAGCAAGAAATTTCTATCTTTAAAGATTTTGAAGTCACAAAACAGAATATGAGAGTTATGCAAAATATAGTAAAAAGTGATTTACTATGAGGGTTAGAAGATACTCACATAAAGCTGCTAGAAAGTAGTAATAACTAAGTTTCAACTTGAAGAAAAGAAAATGTCTTTCCAGTAGAAACAATAGCATGTCCAAGAAAGGGCCCACCGGCTAGGGAAGCCAGATGAAATACAAAATAAAAACTGAAATGAGGTCAGAAAGCCTGGACCACCACAAAAGCAAACAGTGAAGAGTACTACAGTTGAGGGCTGAAACGTGAACTGAGGCCAGCAGCTGTCTGACCTACTTTATGTACTGGGCTCCATCCTGAAAGGCATGGGCGCTCATACATTGGCACTCCTCTAGGAGATCGATGAGCACTTTGCTAAGATAACATATGAACCAGGGTTTGAAAGTTTTCAATTAAGTACATAAAAGTTAATGTTTGAGGTTATGGACTGAGTGAAAATTCCTCTAGAAAATCATTAAAGAGAAAAGTAAGAGTTAAAAGTACACAACTCTGAGGCAGAGCCACACTTGACAAGAGAGAAGATAATGCAGAACCATAGAAAGAAAACAGGTGAAGGAGGATAGAGAGACAGCAGGGACAGTGGTGGGTTTCAGGAGGAAGTAGACCCAGACTGTCAGACACATCCAAGAAATTCAAGAGGATAGCATGGAAAAGATGTTACTGTTCACATCATAGATGGACGAAAGTGTCTAGAGTAGGTGTGTAGAGTGTGTAGAGTAAGATTTAGAAACAAACTGTAGTAAACATAAACTTGATATATTGATTAATATGTTATTTTAGCAATCACTTCCTTCATCAAATTTGATTCAATTTTAAGAGAAGCTCTTCATTCAAATCTTCATTCAGTGGGAGTGTTCAGTTTTGTACAAACTTAATTGCTAAAAGCCAGAAAACTAAAGCAGCCTTTGTGCACATCCAGGACAGATTTTAGAGGCTGAGAAGCTTGATCCTTCCTGCCTGTATTCAGCAGCATGCTCTGACTCGCTATTTTTCTGCAATGAAGAAAAAGATTGGTTTTAGATTTCTGTTCCAAGAGCCTTATTTTCTACCCTACTTATTTCGAAACAAGCCACAAGAAAGACAGCAGGAATTTTAGATGGAAGGGGCACTGCAGGTCATTGACCACAAGCATCTCATTGTTATATTTGGGAAACAGGTACAGATATTAGCTTGACAAAGTTCACATGCCTGTAATAAAAAGAAATCCAGTTACATGGGCGATTTTTTGCTTTTAATTCTTGTACACTACTTTTACATCACAGCCTCCTTTGATCAAAATAAAGCTCTCCAGATTTATAATCTAATCTTTGTCAAATGTTCTATAATATTGTGTTTTAAAAATCACTTTATATCTCACCAAAAATATCTTGAAACATCTGTAAAAGAACATAAACTCACTTAAAGAGCTTTATTATTTTTCTACCCTCCCTGTGTGGGAAGGTCTTCTTTACCATAATAATACCATATTCAGAATTAAATTAATTTTTGTAATCCATTATTTCTGCAAGTTTGGGTTACAATCTTCATGTCAAGTTTACTCACCTACAAATAGTTAATAACAATGTCAAACAAATTTTTTATTACACCACACACTACTATAGCATTTTCTGAGATTAGTTTTATTTTTTAATATATACAGATTATTCATGGTGTGATATAGTTAAAATGTACTCATGGTTAAATAAACAAATTATATTTAATATTATGTATTATATCTACATAAATTAATGGTCAGTCTAATTGTAACCAGCAATTTTACAAAAGCCTATCACTTGGAATAAATGCATTTATGTTTGTACTCTGTCGAAAATAGAGTATAATCACTACTAACTTTTAGGAACAGAAATTATGAATGCCTAATTGTCAGAAAAAGCTTGGTATAATATTAATAATAATAATATTTAATGAGGATGTACGGAGTTGCTTCTTTTCTTTGCATCATATTCATTAAGAATGCCTCTGGGATTTGTAACACAAGGCAGCCTTAGCAGAGAACGTCCTTGCTGCTCGAAATGTGGCCCAAGGACCAGCACCACTGGCACCACCAAGGGGCTTGTTAGCATGCAGCACCCTGAGCTCGAAGTACATATCCTGAGTCAAAATGCATTTAGCAATCACCGCCCAGGTGACTCATGCACACACTGTACAGAGGAGGAAACTGAGACATACAGAAATTTAGCAATGTTTCCGTCATAGCATGAGTAGGTACGGCAGACATCGCCAGTAGCGTACTGATTATCCAACACATCCTCTTTCTTTCTAATAAAACTATAATTTTATATAAGCCAGAAATGTATCCAGCCCAAAGTAAGACACTCATCCTTCCAGTTGTGTCCCTAGCTGGAAACCACTAAGAGATAAAGGTGGAAATCAGCAGCCAGTGTTGGGAAGTCTTATTTTCTGATAAAAGGAAAAGGTCTGTTTGGTGGGACTCTCTGCTTTTATTCAAACCTAATCATGGACAAGGTAGTTGCAGCTGCAGTAGAAATCTTGGGATCAAGAGATTACAAAAATAAGAATAGAAATAAACACTAAAGATGAAAAAGTCAAATGTTTGTGGGTTTTATCCCATCATTTAATAAGAAGCAATACTAAGAGCCCCTTATCTCTAGACATTTTCTTTAGGAGAAAATGTGAACATGGATCAAGTCACCATAGATGAATTTTTTGTTACCATTCCTACTCGATGAAGGCTACCATGATATCCTTCCTTCACCTATATTTGAGTATCTTATTCCAATGAGAGACAGAAAAATTTCCTCGGTTTCCCACTGGCATTAAATGTGCAGTATAGGCAGACACTCAAGAGTATTATAACTTCTAATAAAGTCTCTGAGAAAAGCCTATAAGTGTCACATCACCCTCTCTAAGTGGGAGAGGGGAATTATAGAGATGACAGGGCACGAAACTGTTCCCTGAAGGGAAAAATTTTGATGAAGAGACATTTGCTTTCTGCCTCACTAACTTTCATATCCACTCACTTAAACATGCACCTGCCTACTTTCTTTATCTGTTGATAGATTTTGTTTAACATCCAAGCTGTTCAAAGACAGTGGCAATAAAGGCTGAAATCACAGCTGCCCCCTGCAACCGGTGGCAGTCAGAAATCTGAGTGAGAGATGCCTGTATTGAAAGCTGTCACCAAAACTGACAAAGACCAGACTGGATGTGATAACAGCTGATGGAGGGAGAGTGACAATGGCAAGCAGCATTAGTTTAACAGGGCCGTCTCCACCTCCTGGAAAGTCTCCATCCTGAGTCAGCAAGTGGATCCCATGGGCCTCCATCACCCTGCATTTCACAGATAGCAATGCAAAGCCCCAGTGACCCTCCCTGCCATCAATTTGGTGGCAGCCAAAAATACCTCTGAGAACCCTTCAGACTATCCGGCAAGTTAAAAGGAATGGAAGCTGAAAAGGAATTCTGCTGCTGCCACAATATTCTCCTCACTACCACGACTGCTTCATTCTCACTGTGAAGAATCCAGACACGGCTTATTCTGATGTATGTATTTGAAGTCAATCTTTCATACTTCATCTATTTTAAATAGTGATATACTTTGCCATAAACATTATGAATAATGGGGTTCTTTATACAGATTTCTTGCTACTAAGCCAACACTACTCCAAATGATAAAAGGGTGATCAGTTTTGATTTTTAGGCATGAAGGGACTTAATTATTGTCTTACTAAAACTCTGACTACTTCCTTAAAAGTGACCCAATATTATTTGCTCTCATAACATTTTCCCACCTAACTCCACTCCATTTAGTTTCTTACTATAATAAAATTGTTCTTATGAGAATCTATTGGAGAATTCTTTTCCTATTCTCCCAAGCGTAATCATCAGCTTCACATTTTTTGCTTCGACAATTACCCTTACATGCCCCAGATAACTAATTAAATCTATCTTCCTCCCATATTCCCCTCTACTCCACCTAAACACCAGTCTTACAATTCTATTTTCTCTTAATTAAGACTTTCTGTCTTCATATGCAAATTTTAATCTTCCTTATAAACCTGGCTGGCATTTTAGTCCACTAAGTCATTTCTTGAGGATTTCAGGAGTTTCCATAAATAATCACCACCATAACAATGAATTCCTTTCATTGAGCAGAATTCTCTGACTATGGTTGACTTGCTTAATTCCATTGTAACAAACTTCTAAAATATTTGTATAATTAAACAATTTGGACTTTCTAACTCCAAAAACTTGGCTAGTAATCTACTATCTTTTGCTTCAAATTTTTAAATCTTCTCCTGCATAATGAAAAGTAAACAGGAAGCTTGCATCACTTTTTTAAAGTCTCCCATAACATCTGTCTTTCTCCTCCGAACTACTCTTCCAACTCAAGGTTAGAGTTCTCTGTTCTCAAAAGCATTAACACACACCTTTCCGAAAGAACCTGATCCTATTTCTGCTTCAAGGAAGGCTACCCGATACCTAATAAAACAAGTTAGGTACCACTACAAAATACAATCAAAATGGTATCAGGAAACATTTATAATTTTTACCCTTGCTTCCACCTTCCTTAATTTTGTGATTTAATTATAGGCCTCTACTCATAGCTAGAAACCATTTTACTTCTCATTATATCACATTCCTGAAAGGGTCATAATATTTATTAGACTTAATCAAATATCTCCACAAATAGTTGAAAACAGACTTATCTTATTGACATATTGCATGAATATTACTATGAATGTCATATGCATAGCTATTAAGAAAAAGAAAAACTTACATTTTATTATTTTTAAAAACAAATTAGTTATATCCTAACTAAATATAACCTCTAAAAACAGTAAAATTCCTACATAGAAGGAATGATGCCACGTATGTTTCTGGGAATGTTTCATCTATTTCAGTACAAATTTGCTGACATTCTGAATGTTAGCAAAGATATTAATAAAAAAATGCTCTTAGGTTGCTAGTTTTTGAGTTGTGTGAAATGATGTTTTAAATACTGAAATAAATCAGAAGGAATGCAAAGAACATGAAATAAAGTTAATTCATATCTCACATTAAGATGGAAATGAATCATTATCTACATGCTATTTTCTGAATTTAAAAAATTGTAAATTAAATATACAAAGATGTCAAAATTACAACCTAATGGTAATTATTTAAAATGCAAAATCAAATGGAAAATTTACAGAATCTCTAGCTCATGATAAACTGATATTCCTAATTTAGTAAGCTTCTGTATGATATTCTTTATAATTATTAATTTTATTCTTATCAGACTTTATTTATACATGATAAGAGATGTATCTCAAGGAATGAGGGCTTTTCAAGTTCAAAACATGTTTCTGAAATTCTGAGTTGTGTCAAAATATTAAAAATTTTAAAACTTATTATACTTTATATTATTCGCTATATTATTTTTCAATTTTATAGTGGATGTGTACTTATTACTTCCTTAAATGAAACTCAAAATAAATTAAGATAAGATAGAGATAAAAGATAACTCAAGACTACCCAGAATTGTAACTGAAATGCTGCTTCTATTAAGAACAACCTCAGTGCCCCATTCCAGACCCAGAATGCCTTGCTCCCTGGGCGTTCTCTCTTCTGTGGAAGCCATTATTCTCAGCCTGGAAGCAAATGTACTAGAAACAACTCTTCCATTTCTGATAAAAGACTCATTTCAATGAAGAAAGTACAGAATAATTATACTTATTCTTAATTAAGAAGTGAAAGAACAAATTGATGTCTACGACACATAAAAGAAAGAAAGTGCCAAAATATGGTGTGATATGAATTTATATATAGACTGTGTTGTTCAGCACAGTATTTTCAGCATTTAAACTAATACTCAGCCAGTCTTCAACCTTTCATAAGAAGTATTTTAATGACTAAATTTTATCTATAGACAGCTGGATTAATAGCTACAGACAGCATGATTAACTTCAGTTATATGTTCTGAACAAAAGGGTTATTTTATTTATTTGTTTATTTATTTTTACATATCTATATTTCTCTGCACAGAGCATGTGTGACAATGATTTGAGTTATTCTGATAATGATACTGGGCTTGTCTTATTTGTCCTCAGAAGCACATTATCCTCTGAAGAACAGCACCATACCTTTGTATCGTCCAGCACTCCTGGCACATCATATGCCTTCAATACATGCATGTTTAGGAGAAGATACTAGAATAATTTCACTTGATTCATCCCATATTAATAAAATGAGCAGTAAAGAATAGCTGACCAGGCAAGCTGTTCATCTGGACATCTCCACAGCCAATATCAATTTGTACAACATGATCAAGCTATAGTGAGGCTGGGGACGTAGCTCAGGGGCACAAGCACCTGCCAGGCAAGTGGAAGGTCCTGAGTTCAATTCCCAGTACCAAGAAACAAAAGAAAAAAATCAAGCTATAGTAATACAAAGAACAAAAAAATAAACCATATGGATTGGCCAGGCCTCTCTTTCTGTTCACCCACTGTGGATTAAAGGGGCTGTATGACAGGTGGTTGTAGCAGGGGACTCACTGCTCCTGAGTTTAGGTGCTGGATGAAAAAATTCAGAGAGGGTTCTTTGCACTTTAAAGAGCCAAAAATAGCAGTCTCTCAAGATTATCTCAGAGATCAATACCTTTCCAGCAATAATGGATGAAGCAACAGACAGCAGCTAACCAAAAATTTTCATGGTGAAGACAAAGCCCAAGTGCTAGCTAAACCGTGAGTATTATTTCCTGAGTCATGCACTTGAATGATGTTACCTTTAGTTCTGCCTAAGGTTTGCTCTATGGGGAGAGCTACCATCTAATCCAATTCAAGTCAGTGCTGTCTCACTCAATCCACCTTTCCTATAAAATAATCACAAGCTATATATTCAATTAAAACAACAAGCTGAGAAAGAGATCTGCCAAACTCCCTCAATCTAGCCATTTCTGAAGACGTCTCTGTTGGTACAATTTTGCAGCAGGGAATAAGCTACCAATACTCAGTTTCCCTGAGGTGACAGAAATGCTAAGACATTTGCTGGTTATGCACTGAAGTAATGAAAAGTATCTCAAAATTTATATGAAACATAACCAAACCTCCAACTCAACCTAGCACACACTGTAATGAAGCCCCTCAGTGTACTATTTTTATGCCAGATGACAGGAGTAGGGAAGCACCTCAAAAAGTTGGAGGAACTGACTTTGAGAACCATGTGGGGCTGAGAACATAGCTCAGTGGCGCAAGCACCTGCCTGGGAAGCGCAAGGACCTGCGTTTGATTCCTGGTACCAAAAGAAAACTATGTGTAGGGTTACCCTGGCACCCCTCTGCAGGCAGCTTGAGGTTTCTGCTTTCTGTGTGTCATGTGTCATGCTGACTGAATAAATTAATTAATTAATTGATATCAGCGATATACACTTTTATCAAATGTTATGTATCCACCTATGTGAAATCTCCCCAATTTATTTCCATTTTCGCATGCATTTAATCTCAAAAACAGTATTCTTTATGAACTTTAGACAGGCTCAAGTGAATGTATCTTGTGCAGAACATGAAAAAGCACTGAAATCTTGTGGCTACCTTATTCTTTTCTACTACACAGGCACTGTTAGATCGAGGACTCTGAGTCAGATGATAAGGAGACTAGAGTCTCAGCTGCCTAATGCTTCTGCAAAACCATCAGCACTAAAAGCAGCTTCCTAAATGTGGAGAATGTCTAACGTCATATCTCTTCAGAAACCAGAGCCCCTGACATTTTCAGTTTACCCTGCATCCATCTGAAATTAGAAATATTTGCTAACCCACCTCAACTACTACTCATCTTGCAACCCAACCTTCCTCTATCTTCCTGCCACCTCCTCAATTCTACATATTTGCAATTTAAGCAATTCTGGGTGTTTTTTCTCCCTCTGGATGTCTTTAGCACCTCTCACCTTTAAGGCGGCTATGATGCTATCCTCCATGCTTGAAAGGCCCAGTGTTTGCCTTTAACGTACTTGGTACACCCTGGTGAGGCTGATGGAAATGTTTTCAATTTTATGTACTCTATAATAATCATCAGTGTCCTATAGCGATGTCCTTTTGTGTCCTTTTATTGAGTATTTGCTTAATGAGAAAACTCATTTTCATGACTTGATGACTCTAAATTGCTCTACGACAACAATCCTGTATAACAATAAATTTGTCATCTTTCATTTGTTTTTTTGTTTGTTTGGTTTGTTTTGATACATTGTGTAGACCTACAAAGGTTTATCTTCAAAATGAGACTGAATGAATAGGGAGCACATAAATGTCTTCTTTCTTTAAAAGTATATTATACATGCTCCAAATTTATCTTTTAAATCACAGGTTTTATACACTAAGTATTATACTGGAGGTTGTCCTCTTTGGATTTTAGTAGAAATAATGGTAGGACCAACAACAATGGTAACAATATATCTACACTGATTAAATTTCTACTCACTTTGCCAGATACTGTACAAAAGATTTAGAAGTTAAAAAAACAAAATAAACAGCTAAAAAATCAATGTTATATATTTTGCTTCCATTTTACAAATAAAGAAACAAAATAAGAAGAAGTTGAATGGTACAATGGTGTGTAGTTAAAATAGTATGACAATGGAATTTAAAATCCAAAGCAGACATTGACCTTAGCCGTTACTTTATAAAGTAGTACAATACTCTTGTAAAGTCAAATGCCTTCTTAAGTTCTGAGAGAGACCATTCTTTTCTATATTAACTTTTGCAAATTGAATATCACATAATTTCATCTTATAAATTTGAGAGTAATGATGATATCATATATCACTCTACAGCCTAAAGATCAATATCCAAAAGTGAAGTGAAAGCTGGCCCTCAGACTCTAAGTGTATGATATAGTCTCACATTTTTCCTGGCTTTAGGCATAAAGCTGATTCATTGTGTCAGAGTATACAATAAGAAAACTGGAGAAAAACATTCTTTCTGTACAACTTCCTCAAAATAGCCTTTCAAAATGTATATAAGCATAGTTTTCAATCTAGATTTTCCAAACCAAATCTATAATTTAATATCAAGTTTTATCATTTCTAGCAGTTATCACTGTAGAACCCTGCTGACATTAGATGTCATAAATATATGAGGCTTGTCTACACATTCCTTAAAATTGGTCCAAAAAGCAAATATTGCTTCTTTTTCCAATTAATAATTTGAAAGTCTCTATAGAAAAGTAGATTCCCATGGGTGTTCTCTGAAATTGTTAGTTCCAATAATTCACTTGAAGACAAAGCAAAACTTGATTTATTCATTAGCTGAGCCTAATTTCAATGTATGGCTCTGGCAGATCAAATTTCAAGGCAGGTATGGTAGATCAGATTTCATTTCAGGTTTCCAATTTCACAAGAAAGTAAATCTAGCAAAAGTATAAGACACACCAAAACTTCCTTGATGTTTTTCAAAATACTACCTCCTAAGATGACATTTTCCCTGCAGAAATCTCCTTATTCTTCCTAACAATATTAGTATTTATCAATTTTACACACTTAAGGATTTCAATTTATTAATTTTAATTTATCTCTGTAAGACAAAAATAGGATATAGTCTACCTTCCCATTTCATAGATGATAAATTCAACTACAAGTGGGACAAATGAATCACATAAAATCACACATTTAGAATCATACCTAATGCAAGTCAGGAGATTGAGTAATAGGTTGAATAATTTTTCCAGTTCATCAAAAAGTCAGCCAAAAATATGATGATGTTAATATTGAAAGGCAAATTTGGTAATTAAATTATAATTGTTTCATTGATTTCAAGGACAATGTGAGTTCTACAGCTGATTGTTTTCTTGCTGGCATACTAAAAAAATTAAGCAACGTAAAATTAATTGGATGTTCTAGATAGTTCTAAGAGATGGAGGAGCAAGCCATCATTAATAGCCAACTATTCCTGGTCGCATAGAACCTACATTTGCCTCAGAAAGAGACAAAGAAATAAACAATTAATACTGGTAATAGACAAGTAATCTTGTATCTTAAAAGAGGTAGATAAACAAAAAACAATGAAGCTGGATAAAAAGGGTCATGATTGCTGTGGATGGAGCAATGGTCCGTTTATTAGGTTGTCAGAATAAGCATGATTGAGAAAGGGAAATCACTAATGTCCTAGCAGAGGCGACATCCAGGGAAAGAGCCCCACAGATGATGTGTGTGTTCAGAGAACAGGAAGGAAGCCAATGTGACTGCGGCAGTGTTGGCCAGCAAGGGAGCTGTGTGAGGTGAGGTCAAAGAAAGAATGAGAAGACGGATCACGCAGGGCCTTGGAGATAACCACAAGAAACCCTATTTGGAGTGACTAAGGAAGCATTATGGGGTTCTGAGCAAATGAATGGTGTGGTCTAACTTAAATTTTTTAAAGGATCTATTATTAATCATCAAATATTTTAAAATTTTATAACCTGATATGTTATATAACCTTTGTCATACATCTGAATCCCAATATATTCTCTTTCCTTCAGAATAAAGTTTGATTCTCATTTTCCCTTACAAAATACCAAATTTCAGGATATCTAAGTAATTTCTTCAAGATATCTAGTAAGTAGTAGAACAGTGAAAGGAAAACAATAACAATTAAAAATGGTTTCCTCTTTCCTAGCTACTCATTAATGAAAATAACGACTGAGATGAATCATCCAGATAATCCATCAGTAGATGTTCATTTTGTTATATTAAAATGGAATTGAATTTGAACCCATTTTTCCCTTATTACTAAATTCTGGGACACAATAATAAAAGTAATTTCTTGAGATTTCTATTACATACCCACAGTCAGGCTAAGCATTTAGATGCAGAAGGTACTCACAGCAATTTAAATTTGCCACAGTGTATTTAAAAGTTTTTCAAAGCCTTTAATTTTATTTGTTAACTACTATATGACACTATGATAAATTCATTCTACATATTATATTTATCAAAATAATGAAATAGGAATCATCTTTTACAGATAACAAATCTCCATCAAGGGAAGCAAAGTATTATAATGTTATGTAACTGCTAGGCACAAGAGCTAGGACTTTACCTAGATCTCTACAATGCTAAGCCAGGTTCTCTTACTGAGCGACACTGCGCTTCTGCAGCATGATGCTCAACATATCACCTCAACATTCCCAATGAAAAGGTAATCCAGTCATGAGTAGTCCCATTTTCCAGGTGATTAGCTGGTCAAAGAAAAGTTAACCAGTCCACATTTATTTTATGGCCTCGATATGCAAATCAATATTTATCACAAATGATTTACGATGCAATATCTTGCCTCAGTGAGATCACAACCTTAGGAAGGTAAGAAAAGACATGTAAAATGTAATAAATAATACAAGATAAACATAGTAAGTCTCAGATGAGATAGAGAGCAAACAACTGCTGAAGGAATTCAACAGAGAGAAAACTGAATGTGGGTGTTTCTTTTCAGTTAAGAAAGAACTTTAATAAGAGGACTAGTGTTAAGATGGTTTCTACATGAAAGATATGTTTTCAATTAGCAGAAAGCAGGAAAAATAATCATTCCAGTTAGAGGAAATAATATGACCAAAGGTCAGAAAAACAGATGGGAATGGATTATGAAGAGAAAAACGAGAGATGTATTTGAAATGTAAAATAAGTGGGAGTTGATGTAAAGTGGGAAACAGGGAAGTAGTTTTCAAAAAATCTTATTACTTGGGGAAACTAAAGGAGGAGGAAAGGAGTGGATATATGTTGAGTTGCTGATATGGAACACAAGCTTTGTACATAGTACTTCGGTTTGTGTAATCCTCTCAGCAACCTTATATGGGATAAAGGTAAACATGCCATGGTCATTTTAAATCAAAGCAAACAGACGTCATGTAGTCAAAGCACAGCTTTGTGCATGTGGATGGAGCACAGCTCTAGTCAGTTTCTGTCTGCTGCCCAAGGCTACTTCCCTTCCACTGTTCTTCACCACCACCCTCCAAAAGCAATGGGAAGCCAGCAAAGGTATTTATTCAGGAAAAGTGAGTGCCATATGAAAATCAGTGTGAGACAAAAAGGCTAATGAAGCTATGAGATATTAACATACATTCAGTATCAGAGGATTGGAGAAGGAAGATAGTAAGCCAAGAAAGCCACTGAGTATATTACATAAGCTTAATGTGGAAGACTGTGGAAGCTTAATGTGGAAGAAATACGAAAAGGTCGATGGAAATACTCAAATCCTGAAACAGGTAAAGTAGTTTCTACTACTGAATCACATAAATCCAGAGGAAAAGATTTCTTCAAGAAAGGAAAGTGCAAGATCTAGATTGAATATTTGAAGACTCTGGACAGATTTTTTATTTCAAAATAACAAAATCTATGTAAAACTATCTGCTCTAGTGTAATACATAACTCACACCATCATCATAAATTATGACAGCGTGTTCCAGGCTTTCTTCTCTTACAGGGTTTTAACAACACTTCATTACCTCATCTGCTAGCATGGAGAGCATAGTTCATGCTCATTACACGTATTAATTACTAAGGAGATGTTCTGTTCCTTTTGACTTTTTCTTTTAGAACTTAGTGTACAGGAGGAAGCTAAATTTTCTATTAAAAATACAATGTGTCGTAGCTGTAACTTTATTCCTCCCTGAGACTTCTCTCTTAAAAGGTGTAGTAACACTCAAGGATTCAAGTCAAAAACTGAGCACAATTAAATAGCATACTATTTAACAACAAACTCTATGTCTTTTTACTCCTGGGCAATCCAAACTTATGATTTTCAAAGATACATAGTAGGTTGATAGACAGATAGATATAATTAACAACCACCTACCCTATATTTTTCAAAGGAATCATTTACATCAATATTCAGACATACAATCAGTATATATCCCTTTAGGCAATTTAGAATGGCAAAGTTGTCAAACCTGGCAATAACTAGGCCAACTGCATAAATCACTGATCAATATCAAGTGTTCACTCAACTAGTCTTAATGTTTATTAATTGTCAAACTAAATATCTTATGCTCACACATGTACATTTATTTTTTGCCTTTTTGAGAAAGGGTCTCACTATGCAGTTCAGGCTGGCCTTGAGCTCATTTTGTAGCCCAGGCTGGCCTTGAACTCACAATGATCCTCCTGTCTCAGCCTCCCAAGAGCTGGGATAACAGCCATGTGTCACCACACCCTGCTTCACATGTACATTTATAATATGTAGATCTTATAATTAAGATATTTAATTTAACAAATATCACACCTCCATATATTCATGTTAGAATTCATGAGTAACAATATTTTGACTAAGAATCCCTTCAGGAAATGCACACCTACACTACTTTTCACCTAACTTTAGCATTATCTAGCAATGTTAAAGGCTAAAAATTTAAGATATTAGCCTGCGCTAATTTCCCTTTGCTTCATGGATAATAACACACTTTTTTCTGAGTTGAAAAGGAGTCTTTAGTTCTGAAATCAAATGGTCCTACAACCCAGAAGTTTAGGCTTATAGCCAATGTACATCTACAATATCTTTGCAAGTTTCAAGGTAAACTTCTGTTATACTTCAGAAATGCAACTTTTCAAGTAAAAAGAGACATTATTATATAATTCTAAAAAGTGTATTTGTTGAAATACAATCCAGATATTCTTTTATTTTTATAAACCTTATGTTTGCATATCTTATATGAAAAGATATTTATAAAATATGATAAAAGTCAAAGATACTACACAAGTGTGTTTGCTCAATGTTACATTTCAACATACTCTAAAATTGAAAGACTTAGTCATTAGAAATAAAATAATTTGGAAACTATGCTTCAAAAGCATGTGCTCCATAGGACTTTGGACATTCTATAAAAGATATGTTAAATACATTATGTACGTGGAAAAAAGAATCAGATAACATTTATTAAATGTATCTTACTTTCTATTTTCTTTGATATTTAGTACATAGCAATGCATTGATGTACAAAATGTCTCCAAAGAAGAATACTAACCTTAACTTTTATAAAGTACTATTCTGTGAGAGTCTTTTTTTTTTTTTTTTTTTAAGGAAAAGTATTTTTACCTCCCAGGCCTGGTCTAAGCCGATTATCGTAACCATCCAGAAGTCTGTCTAGAATTCTCGTGAAGATGGTAATGTTATTTTTAGCCTCATCTTCTTGGATGTTAGCCAGGACCAACCTAAACAGATAATTTTACAAGCTGATATATACACAAATGTTTGCTTTGCAAGCACCAACATGCTCTTCTTCCTCTGAATTTAATGCTCCTTAAGCGCCTAGTACAACTCATTTTTCTCTTTCTTCATTTTTGTAAATGCCAGTATGTCCACGGGAGGAGACATGGGGTTGAAAATGAATACTAAACAACAGAGTATCAGAAGTTTGATGATGAAACCATTTAGTATTTCTAGACTTAGCATTCTTCATGGATAATTCTTTTTTCTAAAAGTCTGTTCTCAAGAATATATTATGAGCATGGATTATCACATGTAGAAATGATTGGTAATGTTATTTTATAGTTAGTACAAAAATCAAGGGTACTTGAAAATAATTCTTCAGTGTTCTGAATATTAATCAGCACATAAATTTCCTGCTGGAGTGTTCCCAATGTCTCTATCTTCCTCATAAATATCTTTCTGATTCTCTTTATTCTTGTGCTCTTTTAAACCAAGATTATTTCCTTACCTTGGGTATACCTCCACCCAATGGCCAAGTGCAATATAGACATCAGGGAAACTCCACTGGCTGTGTGCCAGCCTCCATGGCCAGGAGGGGGAGGTGGGCTCAGAAAGCCTCAGCAATACACACAGCTGCAGAAAGCCTAGCAGGCTGGTCCCTCTTGTCTAGTGTCAGAAGAGCAGTAAGGGGCCAGGTAAAGATTAATATCCCCAGCTACTCTATTCTTGATGAAAATTTTGTAGGAAGAATAGTCTTAAAATAGCGTGTTGAGAAACAGTGCTTTTGTCTATTATTTCTCCATCATAAAGCCAGAGACCTGATTTTGTGACGTCCAGCAATTTGCAGAAGCAACTGGATGTATAAAACAGAATGTCCCCTTTCATTGCCATTTATTTTCTCAGAATGATTCAGACATTTAAATTACTGGCACCAAAAAAGAATCATTTATATAATAGAATAAAATACTGGCATGAGCATTACTGGTCAAGTAAAGAACACAAACCTAGTAGAAAGACATTTAGTTAAGCATGAGGATTTTTAATCCTTTTTGATTGATCAGAGAGTGTTCCTGCCTCTCAAATCAAAGATCATAGGTAATTAAATTCTGATCAAAGTGTATTATATAAAATATCGTTAATAGAATCCATTTGCATTTAAATGAAAACAGAGCTAGTAGCTAAAATACTCATCACACATCAAAAATTGGTTATCAACTTTAAGCAAATATTATTCAAAGAATAAATATCAAGCACTAATATGAAAATAAAACATTTTCAAGTTATATAAGTAAATCAGTTCATACATTCTAAGCTCAAAAGTTTCCATACAACCTACTTAAGCTAATTTTTAAACAGATCACTGATAGTCACAAAGTTCTAATAAAGATTTTCACTCAATAATGTTTTAATCATATTCCATATTTGCTTTCTAAAGTTAATACTCAGATGTTAAATGAGTAGGTATTTTCCAGTCTGATGCAGTCTTTATAAATAGATTTTTAATTCCAGAAGACGCTTTCACACTTTATCAATACTTGAACATGAATATAAAAATTAAATGTAATTAAATGAAAAACATTTAAACAATGATTACAAAAGCATTTTTACAGAACTTGTGTATTAATTCCTTTCATATTGTAAAAATGTTAAATAAAAATCTCCACTGCAGTTAAAAAATCAGAAAAGACTACAACTAAGATGAACTTATTTAAAGCAATAAAAATTAATTTCATGTTTGTAGAGCATAGGCAAAAGAAAATTAGTTACACATTTGAAATAAGTTCTCCCTGGGACAGTAAGCATTTGAGTAATAAATGATCTCTAAATTAATAATATGAAAAGCTGATGAATGTGTCAGGTTTTTGTTTTATTTTGTGATTGTGAAGTTGTATACTACCTCCACCTAGAGGTGTAAGCCTCACATGTCATTTGGGGTTTCTATATTGACTAAAAGAGCCAAGACCGTTTTAAAAAGGCAAGAAAAAAAATTAAGTTACCACTCAAATCAGCTGGTACTTTTCTCTGTAACTTGAAAGAAAATTTGGCTTCATTACTGAATTTTAACATTCTGAGAAGTGCATAAAACTTAACCACTGTGATTCCACGTGGGAATTTGCCATTGAAAATAGAATCTTTCCTTCAGTGAATCTTTTTTGTATGAAAGATGCTTCTATTTACTTTTGTGTTTGATTGCTTAAAACCCAGAATCAGTGAAGTATTTTACAGTCTGCCACTTCCTGCTTCACTTTCCTGGTACAGTTCTTCAAAACACCCTGATTTGCACAAACCACAGCTGCACTGACAGCACCCAAAAACCACTACTTCACCCTGAATGAAAAGGACCAAACACCACTGAGTGTCTCACCTGGCTGGGTCCCACACCAAGAAAACAAGAAGGAGCGACTGCATGTTGGAGATGTTCGATTTCGTCTTCATCACCCCTCTTTGCAAAGCCATGGAAGAAAAACGACATATACTTAAAACTGTGTTCAGTCCCCCCCCGCCCCAAGTAATCCCAAAGAATGTGATTTCAGCTAAGAACTGAAGTTAAAACTACAAAAATGACTTCTTTGGATTAAGTATAGGGCATGATGATTAGAGACGGAGGATTCTTTCCTTCAATATGCCAAGATGACCAAATAATCAGACCTTTCGCTCTGCCAAGAACTCCCCCCAACCCCACCATCAACGAATGCTGTTTCGTGCACACATGAAATAACACCAGAGACACCAACCTGACAGAGGAGCTGGACACGGAAACCGGCTGAAGAACAGAGTGGAGAAGAGGAGAGACGAGTACCATACACCACAGCCCCCTCCACCAAGACCACCCCCGCAAGCACAGCGCGAACAGCCGGGGGCCCTCAGCTCACTTTCTCAATGATTATTCTTTTCATGACAGTGAATCGCGATCCTCACGTCTTTACTTCCTCCAGCATCAAACCAGATCAAAATCTCCCTGCCCATCCATGGTTGCCCAAGACCAGTCTTGGAGGCAGCCGGGTTCAGATCAACTGCTGCGAAACGACGCGTTTGACAGCTGTTCTGGAGCCAAGGACCACAATAAGCAAGGAGCCTGAGGCTCCGGCTCCACACAGCCAGCCAGGCAGCGGAGATCCGCGTGCAAAGTTGGAGACTATGAAAGATCCAGGCTAACGTGTGGCCAGGCAGGGGCTTGGATCTGACTGTAATAGTTGAAATACGCGTTGGGGATGACTATTGAGACGATTTTTTAAAGTGGCTGGGGAAGAGAGGAGCACCTGAACCTCCTCGATTACCGGGGAGCTCCCGGAGTGGGTAGGGGGCACGAGACATGCACGCGAGGCGCAGGCAGTGGGAACCAACGCGTGCGACCCTACCTTAAACAGCAAGCAGAATTCGACGTTTTCCTCTCTGAGCCCTGATCGTGAGGAGATGGGAAACTTGAGAGAGAGAGAGACAGAGAGACAGAGAGAGAGAGAGACAGAGAGAGACAGAGAGACAGAGAGAGAGAGAGAGAGAGAGAGAGAGAGAGACTGCAGCAGCAGCAGCCGAACCGCTAGGAGCGGTGCGTAGCGCTGGAGGAAGCTGGCGGGGAGCGCGAGGAGCGGGCGGCAGCGCGAGGAGTAGCAGGAGGCGAAGGCGTCCGTAGTGGCGGTGATGGGTGGAGGAGGAGGAGGAAGAGGAGGAGGGGGAAGAGGAGGAGGGGGAAGGATGGCAGGAGCCGGAGGAGGGGGGCGGAGGAGCGGTGCGCGCAAACGACGGCGGGCACGAGCCCGGAGCCTGGAGGAGGAGCCAGGCTGGGGAGAAGGACTAAAGAGGTTCCCAGGAAGACAGGAGGCCCCCAGCCCCCTCCCTCCTGGGTGAAGACCGCCTCCCTCCCGGCACCTGCAGCGGCGCAGCCCGGGGCGGCGTAGGGAGCCCCGGTGCGCTCGGAGCGCGGATTCCTGCGCCCACGCCGCGCGGGAGGAGCGGAGCCCACGAGATGCTGGTGCTGCTCCCCCGAGCCTCTGAGATTTCTGGGGGCTGCTGGCGCAGACGTGCGGAGCTGGGCATGTAACGTCCGTGAGTCTCCAGATTCCCAGGGCCGCGCCCGGCCAGCTGGCCCCAATATCCCCCTGCCGTACAGCGAGGAGGCTGCCCAGGAGCGGTGCCAGGGAACCACTCCCGCGGAGGGCGAGGAGACTAATCACGCCTTCACTTAGTCATCAGCGCAAACACGCAGGACCAAGTTGCGTGGAATCAGACGGCAGGAAGTTTCTTTGATTTCCTTAACCGTCTTGATATACCACTCATGCCTCCACACTCGTGCAGTCAGGACCAATTTCCCCTCAAAGCTCAGCGGACTGGAGACTTCCGTGAGGCTGTCGGTAAAGTCCATTTGCAGCTTGTACACCTTGAGAAACCTCCCCCTCACTTTCAGCAATCCCTTTCCCCAATCGCTTTTTCCAGACATTTTCCCTACTGAGTGATCAAACTCAATCAACAGCCCTGAAAAGTTTACATTACCCTCCGAACAAAAACGGACCTGCTAGGCTTCTACTACTGCAGCAGTTCATTTCCCAGGGGGCAAAATGTACAAAGTCTTGAGGTTTTCCCCCTTTAGGGCTTTTGCTTGTAAGAGACTTGTAATTCTAGTCCCACTGCTCGCTTTCAGCACCATGTTTTTGATCTGTGTGATTTCCCTTCTTTTTTATCTGAAGAGATAAAAAATCCAAACATGCAACCTGAGCCTTGAGCAAGACAAGAGAGAGAGAGAGAGAGGGAGAGGGAGAGGGAGAGGGAGAGGGGGAGGGGGGGAGGGGGAGAGAGAGAGAGAGAGAGAGAGAGAGAGAGAGAGAGGTTTTTCTTTTGTACTGCACATAAAACAGAATGTTATGCACATCCTACTAAGGCAGTGTTTGTCTCTTCCAGAAGTTGTTATAAACGGTAGACACTCTAAGAGGAACAACAAAAAAGAGATAAGTACGCTGTTTCTGTCATTTTACATTCAGAGTCAGAATGTGCAAACACTTCAGTTTTGTCAGTTATGCACCAAAAATTCAAATGTTTTTCCGGGATGGTGCAGTTTTTATAAAAACAATCACTCTTATTCTACAATCAATTTTAGCTTTGGTTCGAAGATTATGCGAGAGTAAAACCTTTGCATGGCAAACGTATCAAGCTGTCCTTTTTAACCTATTAGCTATCATGTTGTGAACGAGCAGTGAGTATTCTACAGCCTAAGCAAACACTTGCTCTCTTATTTAGTTGGCTTTGTGAAGAACAGAGTACCACCCAGCTTTCTCCTCCGTCATTAATATTCCTTTCCTGACTTCCCCCATTGTAGAGTCTAATTGAAATTCACAAAGAAAAAAAGCATGCCATTTAAAACCACACAACCAGGGAATCTTAACGTCTTGTATTTGCCTAGAGCACTTCACCTACTACTGTATTTTCATATTCTATGAGTCTATATTCATTAGGATGTATCGGCTCTACCACTTACATCACTATGAATAGTGCTTATATATTGATAATGGAAGTTGAACAGTGCATAATTTCTTCCCAGTCTTAATTGCTGCTCATCAACCAAGTTTCTATTCCATGAATATCACAATTTTTGTAAATATCTTCATATATTATTTTCATTCCTACATTATGAGCTTGTCCCTGGCTACTATTTTTAATTACATTATTGCAAAATTTATAACAAATGGAGTGATTTGTGTTTTTTTAAAGTCAGTTTTCCCATTAGCAACTTTATTAAATTTGAAATCCAACTGACATAGGATCTACTTATATGGAACTAAGTAAAGTCCAAGCTATATTGGGTGATTTTCACCTTTTGTTTTTGTTTCAAAAAGTATATGCTAGAAAAGTTCACAGATTAAGTTGTGTATTTACTGATTAAATTGAGCCCATCATAAAAACTAGTTTTTAAAAATCATTACAAAATCTTGATTTTTAGTTCCTCTGTATGAAATGTTTTTTGTGTTTTACTGAAGTTGGATAGTTATGATTTAGACTTCAAAGCATCTTAAAGGAAATGGAGTCAGAAAAACTGATTGCAGGCAGTGAACCTCTGCTTTATTGCTGTGTCTACACTGATACAGTGTTTCACCTTATTACTAGACCGGCCAAATTTCTCTGAAAATTTAGAGGATGCTCCAGTTCCACCACACATGGAACAAATCTAGCTTGATTTTCTTCTCAACTCTGTGATAGAGTAGCAGGTTTACACCTGAGATCAGAGGCTTGTGAGGGGTGGCTAAGCTTCTGCCTACTCTCTCCGTTCAGATCGCGTCCTACGGCAACCAATACTGAAGGTGTGACAGGACTTAGTTGGCAGCAAATCCATTCCTACCCAGGTCTGGGCAGTGTAAAACCTTCTTTTTGAGTTTGGAAAGTCTACGTCCCCACCCACACACCCACATTACTGAGAATATTTCCATATGAGGACCAAGAATAAAAAGAGGCTGAAGAACTAAGGAATCTTGGTTTTCCCTGAGGTTTTCCTCTGCTTCCATCTTACATTATTGTATAATGTTATAATTTGTTTCCAAAACTGTTCATGTTTTTGAGCAGATATTTCATGGAGCTTACATTTTTAGGGCCATAGGGAATTACTGCTCCATATACCTTATGGGGCCTAACAAATCTTTGAGCACTTATAAAATAATATGCATATATATTATATATGCTGAAATATATATATCTGTTTACATATATATGATGTGCATGTTAAGAAAATAGATTTGTGCATGCATATAATATACAGATATGCCTATGGTAAGTATGTATCTGTATAGGCACCTGAAAGAATAAAAATAGATATAAGCATTTTAATAAGAATACCATTTAAATGATATGTTTCTACAAAATTAATTTGTTTCTACTACTAACCAACTTAATTATGATGATTTTTACGTATTTGGAAGACAACTATCAGATTTATTTCAACAAGGTTTTGCCATAACTGAAATTTTACAATTATCAGTAAATAATAAATTTGTATACACTCCAAATACATACCTTCTTATGTAATTTTCCATTCAAATGAAGGGAATAAGTTATTTAAAAGTTAGAAACTAAAGTAAAGCAGATTATTGTGCTTTCACAAAATTAGATGCTATCTGATACTCCCCACACACATAGTGTCTTGCTGATTTCAGAATGTGCTTGGAGTATAACGTTGTTCTCACATATTTACTCCATTACCCAAACAAACAAGCAAGCAAACAAACAGACAAAAACAAAGCAAAACTGGAGCAAATACCCCTTTGGGAATTTTCAAATCAAAATCATGGCTTGGTCAAGCTCCATTTTTAACCTAAGCTTAAATTAAATGGATGCCTAGGTTCCCAGATTCTGAAAGAAAACCAGCTGGGAAGTGGGAGTAGCTAGTCTTATAAACAAATAATCTCAAAACTACTCTCTTGCATTAATGTATCTAGGTCACATTTCATTAGAGCTAAATATATCTTGTACACTAGCTAGGATAGCTATGCACATTACCTTCTTCAAATAGAGTGAGTAACTCTGTTTTAAAAGTAATTTTACAAATCCTTGTCCAACTTGCAAATAGAATATATCAAGCATTCAGGATATCCTGAAGGTTTCTGATACTTTTTTCCTCATACATATGGAATAATTTGTAAAGAATTTCTTTTGTCTTCCTTTTCTGAGATGACTAGTAAAATTTATTCTAGATCATACAATTGTTTGCTAACAAAGATAAAGCTCCAATAACTCAAATAAAATTATCCTCATGGAGAAATATACTATGCATTTTGTTGATGATATGCTGCTACATGATCAGCAGCTTTTGCCTAAGATATGTCCTGTTAATGACAATCATGATAAAGATAATCACAAACATAAGCCTATAATGTCCTTATTTTATAACAGCTTATATCTTAAATGTATCACATATATTACTTCTTTTAATCTTCCAAAGCAACAATAGGCTATCACTATTCCCATTTGGCTGATGAGAAATTTCCTAGCTCAAAGTTTCACATTGGTAGTAAATAATAGACCCAACCAATATGGATCCAGAGTTTGCATTTTTAACTACTTTGCCATTTGTAATAATACCTCATGGCACAAAATTATTCAGAAGAAGCCAGCAATATTACTAAGAACAAAATTAGAGGATAGACAGGGTCTAGGACCTAATTTGAGTTCATTTTCAAATACAGTAGTACCTCAGCTCAGGAACTTAATTTGTTCTACCGTTTTGGAAAAGGTGGCTATGTTCGTGCTTGTGTGGGGAAGATGGCTGCAGTCGTGTTTGTCACCCAGTGAAGAGTTTGCAAACAAAAATTTGTGAAACACTTCTGTTTGTGAACCAAATTGTTTACAAATAAAGGCATTTGTGAATTGAAGTACCGCTATATTTCAGGCAGGATAAAATAGGCTTCAGCTGAAGGATTTTTCTAATATTTTTTACGTTGTCAAACTCTCTCATTTTGAGGAGTACAGAAGGAAACTATATTGGGAAGAAGTAAGTAAAACACATCATAAGGCCATGAGTATTTCATGGTCAGTCAGAGACAAGGTATGGAAAACAGAAACCAATTATTTCTAAGAAACTGAATAATTCCATAGCAAATTAATTATGGATATCAAGTGATTTTAAATATAAATCATTTCTCCTTTGTAGAGATTCTTTGTATTTGCCAGAGTGGCTTGCTCATAGATACTTGATAAATAATTACTGATTGTTTAGAGTTAAGTGCATTAGAATAGAAAAGTTGGAGCAGACCACGGGTGAGTAGTCTCAGCTACAGCATATGTTAGCAATTCCAAAAGTGTTATCTCAAAACTCACTGTCTATCTATGTAGATGTCTTCCATTCTAGGTTCTCTCTTCTGGTGTTCTCTAACTTATACCTTCCTCTTGCACAAATCCTAAAAACTAGGAGTCATCCTAGACTTTTTCTCAGGACCTATAGGGATCACACAAATACACTTAATAGTCATTTTTTAAAAAGCACCTCCTTTCTATGCATTATGTGACTGTTCTCTTTATTACCAGTTCCTTAGCCTTAGCTCTATCCTGACTGGGCCTACTGCAGTATCAGCAAGTGATAGGCTATATCTAATTTCTCTCTCTGATACCAGCTTTCCACAGCTTATCTTCCACAAGGCCAACAAAAGTCTTACTAAATAAATTTTGGTAGCTTCATATGTGTGCACACAAATACGCACACACACACACGCACAAGATTATTGATTTCTCAAGGATCATCCTTCTCTCTCCATTCCCAACAAATATAACTCTTCGCATTTTCTCATAGTCAATGTTTTCCCCTTCTGTGCCTGTTCTTATTGTCCGCTCTCTCTGGACTCTCACTTTCACCCTTATCTACCCCATAAACAGTATAAACTTCAGTTCTAGAAACTATATATAACTGCTTTAAATGAAATTGACTGTACCATACTTTTTTATCTCAGCAAAAGTTACCATAGTTTAATGGAACATTAAATATAGAATTTTCAGTGGAACTCAATATTTCTGTTTTCCACCTTGGCCATTTTGGGTTGCTACAACAAAATCCCACATACTGGGAAGCTTTTAAACAACATAGGTTTATTTTCCACAGTTCTGGAGCCTGAGAGCTCAACAGTGCAACATTTGGACAAGCAGTGTACAGTGAGAGACTACTTGTGGTTCATAGATGACCACCTTCTCAGTGTAGTCATATGGCTTTAAAAATGAGCTAGTTCTCTGGGGCCTCTTTTGTAAGGGTGCTAAATTCAGCCCTTAGGACACTACCCTCATGATCAGAGTGCTTCCTCTATAGGTCCCACTTTCTGGTACATTGGAAATTAGAAACTCAAGATATGAATTTGAGGGACATGCAGACATTCAGATCATAGTATTCATCCTATTATACTGGGATTTCACCTGAACTAGCTTTACCTTCCATGTGTGTAGACAGTGTCAGGCATATATAATCACGCAGGAAATACTTTGGACATAAAAATATATGAATGAAAAACTGAATGAAATAACAAGAAAAGACACGAGCATCTGTATACATCTGTATGCATGTATGTATCATTATTGGTATTATCATTATCATTATCTATGCTTATAACTCCTTCATAGGAAATGAGATGCAACCATTGTGCTTAACACTTGGACTCTAGTTTTCTTCTTCTCCTTTATGTTAGCACATGTTTGCAGTACATAATGCTGGCATTCTCCGTGATAGTCAGTACATAACACATCTTCATTCTTTATACTTTGCTGTCCCCTCTTTTCCCTCCTTCTTCCTTCCATCTTCTGGTCCTCATCCCATTTGCTTTTTTTTTAATGGAGAAAAGGTAAAGCAAAATTTCCTAACAAGATGATAGAAGAATAACAATAGTTAATACATTGCATATGGTTATCTTTAAAGTAGTTAGAGTACAAGATATGGGCATAAAAAAATTCTCCAGTCAATTATCAGCACAAACATTCCTTTTCAATGAACTAAGAAACACTCGGCTATCTTGCCTTTTTTCTCTCTTTTCCCTTCCTTCCTTTCCCCTTTCCCCCATCCTAGTTCCTTTTTCCTTTCAAACAATTTCTTCCCATTTCACAATGTCTATTGTAAATGTTAGAACTTATTTACTCTTTCAGTTCCTCACACCAGGGAGACAATATGATGTTAACACTCATGAGTCAGATTTATTTTGCTAATGAATATGGTCTCTAGTTGCATCCATTTAAGTATAAAAGTCTCCAGTTTATCCTTCTTTATGGCTAAGTAGTACTCCATTGTTTAAAAATATTTTTTTTCCATTCCTTGGTTGATAGGCATTTGAGCTTTTTCTAAGATTTAGCCATTACAAATTGTGCTATTACAAACGTGGGTGCACATATATTGCCATGGTATGATGATTTTTATTCTTCTAGGAAAAACCCAGAAGGGAAATACCTGGGTTGAATGGGACTTCTAATCCCTGCTCTTTAAGAACTTACATACTGATTTCTGCTATTTCTGTTTCCTATTATCAATTTTAAAATTTTTCTCTTCAAATTATTTGCTTTTGGTTTCTCCTGTAAAAGAAACCATGTAATATTTAAGCATGTACATCTGATTTATTTCAGTTAACATTATTGTCTCAAGGTGCACACTCTAGTTTTAAAAACCTAGGTTCAAATCCTAATTTTACTACTTACTTACTATGTAATATTGGATAAATTCTTAGCCTCACTGTGTCTTGGATTTTTTAGTTTTAGAATAAAAAGCAAATGAAGAACCTAATTCATATGGCTATCTTGAGTAGTCTGAGTTGGTACATATAGAACATCTGGGTCATAGGCAATACTGCATATTTTTGTTGATATTATTGAAGTGTCTACAAGCTGTAAGATCATTGTCCCTACATTTATGAGGGATAGTTGTACTCACAGCCCTGGAATATACTGAATTTTTGACTCTTACTTTCATGCTATGAATATATCCCCACCTCCTCCTTCCCATACCCATTCAAGCTCCCACCTATATCAAATAGTCCATCAGAATCCAGTACACCTACCCACATTCTTTTTATTTTATTCTTTTTCTTTCCCAAGAGTACATTGTTTTCCTCCTTCTCTCATTTTCTTCATTTTTACCTGTCCTCCCTTTAGTGTACCATGTCCTCCTTTCTTTTTCCCAGTCTGGCCTGCATTTCCATCTTTTGTTAGTTCCCCAGTGTCCCCCTTTCCTCCTTTATTTTCACTGGTCTTCACATATAGCATAAGTCTACACTTGTGTAATCACTTGTCATTTGGCATTGGGAAGACTGTGCATTTATGAGCACACACACCAATAGCAAGTATGAGTGCTGCATGGGTGTGGCCATCCCTGCCTGCGTTTTCCCATGTAGGGCTCTAGTTCTCCGGTTAAGCAGTGCTATTAAATCCAGTCTAGTGTATTATACTGACCCATTAATTCAACTGAAAAGTCAGGTGGTTTTCACATTTGAATTGGCTAAGGGAATTGCCCCTTGTTGGATCTTTTTTTTTCTTAATGAGCTCCACATCTGTAGCTTCTAGAAAACCAAAATCATTTGCTAATTTGGGGACTTTCAGCTGCTCCCTCCTACCCATACCCTCAAGTGAATTATGGCTCGATGTTTTTCCATGACTTTTGGGTTAGCCACTATCTTCAGGTACTCAATTGCAAGAGAAAAATATGAGAAATTTCATCACAAGTTAAAAAAAAAATTAAGCTTTCAGAGAGGCTAATAGCAAACATTAGCCAATCACCAGACTCTATATACGAACAGAGTGAATTTCTTTACTCTCCTTGAAATTGTAGGTGCCACTGGAAGTTGCTCCTTTTTAAAAGATGAGCCTTTTCCAAAGGCAGCTGAATGAGTGTGTGGCAGACTCTGCATGCCGCCTCCTTCTCTGTTAGCTGAGTGTGACCCATGACGGCCTGTCAGTGGTTGGTCAGGCAGCCTTTGAGTAAGGCTAACAAACGTCAGAGCTTCCAGTTGACTTGCACTGTACATCCAGCTTGGACTAGCAACAAATATTTGCTGTTTTGAGTCTGAAAAATCCATATTATCTAATTACCCAATAACTAAAATCTACGATGACCACTGAAGCATGAAGAGAAATAGAAAGTTTTGTTTTGTTTCCTTTGTTTTAAAAACAAACATAGTTGATGAAGTAACACTTCTGGCAGGGATCCCAAAGATCCTAAAAATTACATCCCCCAACTAGCTGCTTACGTAAGACTGAACCAACTGATTTCCTTGGTTTTTGGTGATATTTGAGTTTTGTTTCCATCTTTCAACTGTTATTTCTTTCTTCACCTAAATGCCTGGGGGGACTGAGACAAGGTATGATGAGGTTGTTCTTGACAAACAATTTTTCTGCAACTCAAATTTATCCTTCACTGTGAGCTCATAGACATTGGGTGGGTGGAAGACATGCAATAAATAACAACAGGAGCTCTGATAGTTGAAACGTCAGACAGGCACTGGAAATGGCACAGAATATGGTAAGAAAACAGAGGTAAGGAAAAGAAACTTGCCTATGACAGCAAATTCTACATTTGTAAGCCAAAGAGAAATAGATAAGAAAAGTTGTGTGAAGCAGAAATTCATGGTAAGAATGTATCTCTGTATCTCTATTAGATCACAAATTAAAAAAAAAAGAAAGTGACTGTGACCTAAAAATACAGTAGAAGAACTGTAAGTCATTTTCAGAAATTTCTGACAAAGTAGAAAAGACCAGTTAGTCACAGATTTTAATATGAATACTATTGTAGTCATTGCACAATTCACTGGAGCAAAAATGTCTCGATTTAAACTGCTGTTAGCTAGTCAGTCAGCATCCTTCAAATACAAGTCATTGCAACAATTTAACATTTAAATTATGAGAAGGGAAATTTACTCATCTTTAATAAGCTCTTCAAGGAGCAGAAACTGATTTATGTCTCTTTCTCTCCTTCACAGTGCTTCTCAAATGAAAGGTGCTGAGCAAATGTTAATAGAAGGGAGATACATGAGTGAATAAATGCATAAGTAAATTAGTAAATGAATTCAGAGCTATGCCAACATATTCTTAAATGTTCAGTGTAGCTCACATTCCATTTGATCCTTGCACTTCTGGTCTCTGCAGCAGTCTCCGTGATATTTCCACAATGCAGATCTGATTGTGTTGCTGCATAACTCAAAATCCTCCAGGTATTTCTTATTTCCCTTAACTTCAAGAACCACCTTCTTACCATGACCTTGGTCACATATTCCTTGACTACTGCCTACTACAGGCCTTTTAGTACATGTTCCCTTCCCCGGAAGGCTCCACAGCCTCCTTCATCTGATCTGTAGCTATGAATTTAAAAAATTTATTGGTACATATTAGATACACTTAATGATCACATTAATCCCTGGGAATTTGTACCTGTGTATAAAATATCTTGATTCATCTTTTTTTAGCCCAATTCCCCCCTTTCCTTTCAACCCTTCCTCCCCTCTTTATTTACAGAGGCTTGAAAAAATAGGTGTAGGTAAAGACTCGGTGAACAAAACCCTGATGGCACAGGAAATAATACAAAGAATCAACAAATGAGATCTTATCTTATAAAAGAGCTTTTGCACACCAAAAGAAACCACCTATTTATTTATACAGCATAAATTGTAGCACTTCTTTAAGAAGCCTGTAATCTGCTCTTCCTTTGTGGTACATGCTTTCTCTTAAATGATCTTGTTTGAGTTTTTATCTTGTGATTTGATTTACATCTGTCAACCGACTGTCTTGTGTGTCCCATGAATTCACGGACCATGCTGATTTTTACTTAAAATTATACTCCTTAAATGAGTTCACTGTTTGATTCACAATAAATACTCAGTAAATAGATGTTGATCAAAAAATGCAAAGACAATCAATTTTGTACAGCAAATGCAGACTTTCATGTATTATATTACTTTCAAAGCTAGTGTCTCTTATTCTTAGTTAAGTCTTCAGTCCAGTAACTTGTATTATTGCCAAAGTCAGAAAGTTTCTAGGGAGAAGTAAGAGCTGAAGACCTTGTCATTGCCCCACTGTAGGGTGAGAAAGAAGGAGGCAAAATATGTGTTGCTATCAATGGAGTTGGGGCAGGGCATCACCAGAGAGGCCAGAAAAAAGATGCTTTTGGAACTCTGAGGCTCAGAAGGTATGGCCAGATGTAAGCCTGGCCAGTGATCAGGTGTGACCATTTGGAATAACCATGACTTTGTATTCTCTGCCTAGAATTACAAGATCTATTCTCATTTAGCTGAACCACTAAACTAATTGGAAGCCCATAGGAATCCCATGGATGCAGAATCTACAAGTATCCCTAAACAAGGTTTTGTCATGAAGGATTTGCAGTCAATAAAATATAAAATGTCTTCTCTACATTCCTAATTTATGGAAATTCTAACTATAAGAAAATTATTTTCCCTAAAAACTTCATTGTAATTGGGAATTTTCTTTTTGTGTCAGTTATTCCTAAATCCAAACTTCAAGAGTCAGATGAATTATTTTTTTGTTCCATCTCTTTACAAGTACAAACGTATACTTGGAAGTATATTTTATATCAAACAATATATAAATACAAGTATGTTTGACTCTCTGTATGTACATGTATTTACAAATTATCAGAATTAATCAGTTAAGACCCAAGGCTCAGTTTAACAAACCATGTTTTTGTATATAAAAATTTCTTGGGTCATATCTGTGAATATTCTATAATGTGTTATCTACTAGCTAATTGTATGCAGTGGCAAAGTAGAGTAGTTACAACAGAGACCATGTGACCACAAAGCCTAAAACATTTCATCCTGGCCCTTTGTAATCATAAACTGCTGCACCCTGAACCAAGTCAAAGAATTTCATATAAAATCTGAATGGCGATGCAGAAGTAGCAGGCTGTATAACAGGGAGTAGTTCTCTGTGTCTTTCTTTAACAGTTACACTGTAGAAGATTCTTCCCTAGGTCCAGAAAATTTTATATAATTAGTATCAATAATGTCTTATGGAGTTAATTAATTATCTTTTTAAAACTTCTTAAATAATTTATGAAATTCAAAGTTCTATAGGATATTTTAATCTGGAAGCAGAATAAATGAATTGGTATAACTTTTGAAATGGCTTAGTGAAACATAATGATAAAAGATCTGGACAAAAATGTTTTTAAAAGGCAGATGGAGGGTGCATTTCCTCTGGGTTCCGATCACCTTCCCATTGCATTAAAATTGCATTGTAGTCAGAGCCTCCCCTTCTCTGCAATGGCAGTGGGAATTCTTTGAGCCTGGTAGCTTCTAATTCACTTCTGCGTCTCCTGCTCTACAACACAGTAATGGATTCTCAATGAAAATTTGTTGTGATAAATATGTGTTTAGCTTCATGCATGGAGGACTGTCTCAAATTAACATTGGTATTGTGCATGATTATTCCTGGCATTGTCAGAGGACCCTGAAATAAACTCGCCTAGAGTTGTGAAAACTCCTGTTTTGTGGAGATACACAGCTTCCCATCTAGTTAACTCAATGAATTGGTCACTATATTCAAGTTACATGGTCATTGTCACCTGACCTCAGTCTAGTTGATGTTTATTAATTGTTACAGGGTTTTGCTAATACATTTCTGACTATAACATTTACATTTTATCCAAGTTTCTTAAAGTAGAGATACAATTAAATGTAACTAAAGGTCAATTGAATTATTTTACAGGAATTACTGACTGCCAATTATCAAGCAATTGATTGTCTAGAAAATCAAAGTGTAATGTATCTAATCTCTCCAAATGAAAGGGAATTCTCAAACTTAGACTTTCATATTTGTTAGAAAGTATGCATTTCAAAATAAAATATGATGTGGAGAGGGGAGAGGAAGGAGGGAAGAAGGGAAGGAGAGAAATTAGATAGATGACAGATAGATAGATGGATGAGAATCTCCTTAAACACTACACTAAGAACATGATTTGCAAAAAATATTAGTGTAAATAATTGCCTAATCTTAACAGTAGTTGGGGGAAAATAAAGTCAGGAAGTTCATTTTAGGTCATCTAACTGCTCCCAAGGATTGACCATACCCTAGGCTCTTAAAATAACTGAATCAGAAAAATGTGGAGTCCCCTGGGAACAGAGATTGATAACCAGATTTCAGATCAGCTTTCCTGTGGTTTCTCTCCTGTCTGATTTTGTAGCTGCAATGGCAGAATTTTTCAGCTGAGCTTAAGTCCTCAACAAGATATGCTGCTGGTAAGTGGGCTTCGGTTTTTCCTCCACTCCTGACTCCTGCTTAGGTTCACACTTTATTATGCCCTCTCTTCTGAGAATTGCATGTTACTTTAGTCTTCCTAGTCCTTTGAGGTCTTCAGTCATAATCTTGAACTCTAATTGCAGCCAGCTCTCTCTCATTTTCTCATTCATTCTCTTTCTGTGCAAGTTTGTCAGTGACCAGAGTATAGCAGGCACCATCTAGGGCCTTTGACTCTGAGATATCTTGTCACTAGAATCAATGTCAAGGCCGCAGATCCTGGACAGAACTTTTTGTGTACCACTCGTGGAAGATTCAGGCCCATCATCTCAACTAAAGCTGTTCTGTGACTATGCCTGCTTGTTAAAAAGTATCTTCTGCTTGGCATATTTTGGCCTAAAACCTACCTTCAATACGACTTAACATTTGATAAAGCAGTTGAACAGTAGGGGTTGCCGCCAACCAAAGGAGGTTGCTGATGTTTACAGAAAGCTCCTGGCATACATTAAGATCTGATAAGGCTGAAGTTGGTTGGAGCCAGTACAGAAAGAGAAGACTTACACTTCAGCCTAGGCTCTCCAGATGGGGCAAAACCTTCTTGTGGAAAGGAGGATAAAAGAAAGAAATTTAAAAAGCCCACCTTCCAGAGCTGGTGAGTGAACTTGTGGCACAAAGGATGTTTTTATTTCCAGAAAATTTGTAGATAATAGGGAGAGCAACTCTCAAACACAGCTTTTACTATGTACAGGTAGAGCCAGAAGTATTTTGGAATTTAGCATCTTTCTCTCAAACAAAGCTCAACCTACAAAGGATAACATGAATATGACTAGAAAGTGAAGATCACAGATTTAATGTCCTGAATTAGAGTTTAAGAAAAAGCTGAAAGGTTAGCAAGTCTAAGCTACTGGCCAAGGAATCACTAGGTTCTAGTAGATTCTATACTGGGGGAAGAACATGATTAATGAGTTAATAACAAGGGCTAAGAAGGCCAGAACATTGCAAGAATAGAAAACCAAGCTGATCTTTATACCATCTTCTTGTGTGAAGTTCTACATTGTCCCCACTTACAGAATTTCATTTATATCAGACTGTATTTGGAAAAAACTGATGCTCAGACACCTTTTTTCCTCCTTTTTTTCTCAAAAAAAAAAAAAAAAAAAACCATAGGATAGAAGTCATTCTATCCTATGGAAGTCATTCTCATTATTTCTCTTTGACTGAAATCCTGTCACCATTGTGTATCAAGGAAGGAGAAATATAAAAACTTTGTTTTTGTCATGGAATTAATTTTTATATGAATTCTGCTATAATTCACAGCAGAGTTAAAGTGCATGCAAATATACTCTTTTTCTTTTAAGACAAATAGTCTATTAGTTTTCTGCTCTTTTATAAAATATACAAATTTTTTAAAAATGTAAAAGAACACAAATTGCATGTAGTACATGAGCTCTCTGTAAGCCAAAGAATGTGGTTGTATAGGCCTAGATAACTTGGATTTTGTAGTCAGGGTTAACAGGGGAATAGATTTAATATGGGACACAAAATTTATAGGATTACTTTATTATATTCACCTAAAAAGTCAAATGCAGAAGAGGGTGGTAGATCTATCCATGCACTAAAGACCCAAAGAATCCAGCTGAGGACTTGGATATCACAGCAACGTCCTGCATGAGTCTATCTGGAGACCTAGAGCCCGTGACAATGTCTCATGTAGGTCTGTATCAAGGATCTTCACTAGGAAGGCCCAAAGGACAAAGGAGGAAGCTAGAAGGTCTGTGCCAGTAGGGTGAAGGATCCGTGCCAGCAGGCTGAGGGGTCTGCACTGGATTCAGGAAGTGATACCCAAGGTAAAGACCAGAGCTCACCCAAAAAGAACCCAGACTTCTTCAGCAACAGTGAGATTCTGAGCACCTCTGGTGATGAAAACAGGCAAGTTCATATCAGGAAAACCAGCATGACAAGCTCCTCCAGGAGAATCAACAGTGCACCATTTTCCCCTCCAATTCTTCTTTTATGCAGTTGACAACATTCCTCAGGTGAGCCTTCCACACCCAGAACCACACTGATTTAGTGCAGCTGGGGATTGCAAATTGACCATTAGTTAATCCACCACAAGGGCCAGTGGAAAAGCTTGAAGAATGTTTTAAAAAACCAAAAAATTTGTTACTCTACATAAAAATAAGTGTGTTCAAAGCAAGGAGGACTATTTTGAGGGAGAATAACGGTAAGTGTCTTTTACTGTGCTAATGTAATGGAAATTTTTTAAAAAACTCAACTCATAGTCTGATACCATATTAGGAAAAATATGATCATCCATCCCACCATGCAGTTTAACCACTAGACTTAGTCTGCCTTGACTGGCTATGCCCAGCTGCAAACCAAAGATAACCTGACCAGCTCAGTCTGACCGCACTTAGCTGCACACCCTGTACTTTCTGGCCACAAACATATCCTGTTTGCTAACTTGTTTCAAGGACTTTCTGTCCTGCAATGAAAGATGACCAACAGTAACCAATAAGAATTCACCATGCTTTCAAGCTTCTGTAGTTCTTGCTTGCAATAAGCCAGTCCCAAAGCCTGCTTGGGGCTGATGCCTTGGGAGCAATCTCCACCAGCCTAATAAAGTTGGTTGCCTTCCTACTCCTTGGTGCAGAGCATCTTCTATATGGTTCAGTACTGGGTTCCTCAATACCAATACTGTTTATTTTAAATATTCACCTTATATTTGGATAACTCTTTATTGCCTAACCATTTAGGGCAATTTTTGTGAAATAGAAATATTACAGTGTTTTCTCATCTACTTCATTCACCAGATGTAGCTGATGCAGATGGTATGGTGCAACTTCTGGCTCTTCCACAAAGTCAAAATGTCCAGGAAAGCTGAATGTTTTGAATAGATTCAGGAAATTCATGCAGCCATGACAGTGAAACTAAAAACACTCAGGATAGGACTTCCAGAACTGCTTCAGAAAGTCCCTAGAAAAATGGGGTAAATTTATTTGAAGCAAAGAACAAATATTTGGGGACTGGGAGCTCAGTGGTGAAGCTCTTGCCTGGCAAGCACAAGGTCCTGAGTGGTTCATTTCCCAGTACCCCACCCCCCAAAAGAGCAAATATTTTGAGGGGGATTAGTGGCTATGTTTCTTTTACTGTAAAATATTTTTATTTAAATATTCCTTAACTTTTTATCACACCTCACTTTTCAGTTTTATGTTTCAGTAGTTAAACAGCTAGTTTATTAAGCCGTCAATTGTCTTTATAAAGAACTATTGCTGACTGATTTTGTCCAGTCACTCAGTTTCACTCAGTAGCAATGTAGCAAGGAAAACCACCTTAGATTTAAAGAAAGAAAAGAAAAGAACCACTTTAGCTGTGATAATAGAGCCAAATTCTCCATTTTTAGCAAACCTTAACAATAATTCACATTTATCAAACCATTACTTTGTGCATCATATGGTACAGGGAACTTTAAAATACAGCACCTCATGACTTTTTTCTAATAGCTTTCTGAGATATTATCTATGCTTTAAATGTTAGGAGAATGAAGGACAGCCTGCTTCAGTTATTTCAAGCAGTTCATACAAGATGACTGGGCATGCAGCACTACATTGTGATTTTCACTAGGTCAGCCCACATTACCTCTGTGGGCCCATTCTCTCACTTAAAAATACATACCTTGTACCTGTGAAAATATAAAAATAATCATAATGCAGGTAGGTTTGCAGTCACATATTGCCCTTTGTTTGAAAACAAGTTAAAATGAAAATATTTTTTTGACTAGAAAACAATCATGGGTCCCAGGTACTATGCCTACTGTGCCTGGAACACAATTGGCCCTGCAGAGGTGGGATCCACAGACAGGTGATGCAGTGAGACCAACAGCGACGTCCGTCCATGCTCCTCTCTCCACAGCCACTTCACATCACAAACCTCAGTTTTTTTTTTCCTATTTCTTCCCAAATGATTTTGAAAATATTTATATGACAAACAGCCTAAATTCGACAAGTTTGTGGAACACGAATTTCTTTTCTTCCAAGATGTAATACTCCAGAATTAGTTCAAGAATTTACAAAGCAATTGTCACAGTGTTTGCAATGCTGTAAAGGGAAAGGAAATGTGTCATTCATAGTTGAACCCTTAAAGACATAAAGAACAAAGATGCCCAACCTATCTGTATCATTCACTGCTGTATTACCCAAAACTGCCTGCAGGTGCATGTGGCTATTTAAAGGAAATTGTAAATCGCTTTCATATCTTATAATGTAGTGAGGACATATAAATAGTTGCACATGGCGGACAATTAGTTTATGCCAACACATTATTGTGCTTAGGAGCATCTGGATATCAACGACTTGGCAAAGGAGCCAAGGATGTGACTGCTAACAAAATACTATGAAGTCATTTGCAAAACGCTGAATGGTGAATATTTAAGCGACAAAAGGACTATGTTAAACTTATGCTAATGGATAAGATCTAAGTTAAACAAAGAAATTCACAGAAAAAGTAACCATAACAAAGAAGTAATGGTATGCTTCATATGGTTTCCTGGGACAGGAAATATTCTTTTTTTTTTTTTTTCTACTTCTTATAAAACAAAAGAATAAAAACATAGATATACAGATACACACATAGACTGTATAATTATTTTGCTCTATCCTAATGGATTATATTTTACATATATAGTTACAAGGTGTAAGATAATAGAAAACATTATTAAAATGTTTATTTCTAGAAAATAATGTTTATATATAATGAATAAAATTCTTAAAGTATGTCGTACACTGTATAACTGAATTCTAAGATGAACAGGATACTTCTGCAGGCTTTTTCTTGCAAGACAAGCTGAATTTTGTCTGTCTGCAGAGAAGGCTAAGGGCCTGAGCCTCCACACACTGGTGTTTTTCTCTCGTATGTCTCATGTACCAGTTGGGTATGTGGGTGTTTTAGGAGAAGTGCACAGGCCTTCTCTTTGCTCCGCCCTCGCTATGGCATCCAGCCCATTATTCTTCCCTTTTGTTTGTCAACTTTCTGTTCCTAAAATTAAATATCTGAGAAAATCAGCTCAGAAATGAAAGGGGGTTTTTGGGCTCACAGGCCTGGAGGTTTTAGTGTGTGATCAGTTGCTTCTGTAGCAGACCTTGCATAGTCCTGAGACAAAAGAGAGGAAGACTAAGAGACCAAGGACCCCCGCTGTCCTTCAAGATCATGCCCTTAGTAACTTGCAGACCTGTCACCAGGCTCCTGCACTTAGTACTTTTGAATATGGTCATGAATGTCATGCCATTAACCCATGGGCTTTTGAGGGTACCTAAAATCCAAACTAAAATATATTTTCATAATAGGTTTCTTTTTTTATATAATGGACTAAAAATTCTCTCCCTGTGGTATTTGTTTCATCTTCAGGAATGTCTTCTGAGTTGAGGATTTCGTTTGAAAGAGTTATATTTGCTGAAAACTGATCTCTGACCAGCTGTCCCCTAGCCCCTGTTAAAATCAGTACCCGTCCTCTAGTTCCATGCCCTTTTCTTGGTCTGCTTGTTCTTGTTCTTCCTCTTTACCTTTACCTTTCCCTTCTTCCTCTTCTCCTTCTTTTCTCCTGCTTCTCTTACTCTCCCTTTTCTCCTCCTCCTTTTCCTTGTCCTCTTCCTCCTCCTCCCTTCTGTCCATCCTCCTCCCTTCTGTCCATCCTTCTCTTCCCCCCCCTCCTCATCTTTTTCTTCTCCTCCTTTTTACAAAAGCCATGTTATTTAAAATGTTAATCCACTGATTCTCTGGCTCACTGATAAGGAGAAAAATAATGCAGGGTGATTTATCCATTCACATACAACCTGGCTCAAAGTGTGGAGGAGGGCAGAGCAGATTACAAACTCTAGCCTAGGTTGAGAACTCAATCTATTTCCATTCCAATAGGATGAGCTCCTCTACATTCATTTGTAACTTGTTTTGAGAATGGTTAATGAACTCTAAGTACATTTGCATGGTATTGTTTAACTTTTTATTCCACTTGACCTATTCTAGGGAAGGCAGATAACATTATTCCCAACCTGTAGAAGAAAACTGAGACATGATTACATATGGTGCCACTGTACAGGACAGGGTCAAGTATACAGCCTTTATCACCAGGTAGAGACCCCACCCAAGCCTGTTTTACCAATGACTGTGTATTTAACCCCTAAGGCTCTACTACTGTGTAAAACATAGGTATGACAGTACTTACCTCTATTGACTTTTAGGAATGCTAAATGGGATATTATAATGCCTGGCCTAAAAGGTACTTAAAATTGATATCTATAACAAAGAATTTATGATACAGATCAGCTTGAAACTGGTGTATTCTCTTCTCAAATTATGTAAAAGTCAGCACAAATTTTCAATTTTATTTTCTTTTCTTTTTACTTATTTATTTATTTATTTTTTCGAGGCAGTGTCTTACTATGAGGCTCAGGCTGGCCTTGAGCTCACTTTGTAGCCCAGGCTGGCCTCGAACTCTCAAGGATCCTCCTGCCTCCGCCTCCTGAGTGCTGGGATTATAGTTGTGAGCCACCACTCCCAGCCATTAATTTTCAACTTTAAAAAAAAAATACAAACTTGCACAATTCTCTACATGATCAGACATAAATCCATTTTACTCTAAGAATTTGAAAATAACACAGAAAGTATTTATTCTTCCTTATAGTTTTTTCTGCTATTTATTTTCTCCTTATAAACCAATTGTTTTTCTTTCTTTTGGGTCTCATTTTGTTCTCCAAATAATCATTTTAAAATGTTACTTTCAATAGGTATTTCAAAATTAAAAACAGAAAACTGATAAACATTGTTGATTTTATACTGACAAATTCAGATTTGTAAAATGTCCCAAGTATATTTTAATTAAATTCACACTATATTTTGAAATATATTTAATATCACAAATAAGAGGAAATGTTTAGAAGGATATGGGTCAAGTGATCCTTAAATTCTCTCATCATTATATGCTATTTTGAAAAGAGATAGGCATTTTGTCTGGGTCATTTTGCAGCCATTTTGACCTTTATAAAATAGCACAGGTCAGTTTCTCTGAGCCACAAACACATATGAACACGAAAGTAATGAGAAAAGCAATGCTAGATACCAAAGTCAATTTTACTGTGCATCCAATAAAGATGATAGAGCACTTACACGAACTCTGTTTAATGTAAAACACATGCAGGAATGTGCATCTGTTTGCTAATATTTTGACATAGAGATGCAGAAACATGACATTTCCCTTGGATTTAACTGGAGATTTACCTTGTCTCTTTTATATGCACCACATCCAAAAGCCATCTTCTTACAGTTCCAATTAATTTATTCTTAAATGTCTTCTCTGTTTACTTTTCTTTTTATGCATTTCTCTTTACTTCCTTTCTTCTTTCCTTCCTTACTTCCATTATTCCTTCTTCCTTCTTTCCTTCCAGAGATGAAAACTTGAAAAGGCAGGTTTAGCAACTAGATTTAAAACATAGATGCAAATTCTTTGATAATCCTTATCCTTTCACCCTAATTTAGTTATCTATCTGTCTCGGTTACTTTTCTCTTGCTGCTGAGACAAAATACCTGATGCACAATATTAAGGAAGGAAAGGTTTATTTAGCTCACAGTCTGTGGAGGTTTCAGTCCATACTTGGCTGGCTCCAAGGGAGAGTGGCACATGGCAGAGGGGTAACATTCATGGCGTTAGAAAACAGCAAAGGCAACAAGAGCAAAATGGAGGAGTGGCAACAAGCAGCCTCTTTCCCTCCCTTACATTGCATGCAAACTCCCTGCTCCAGGGTGGGTGTAGCACTCACACCCATAATCAAAGAAATTGGACCATGGATCAATCATAAACTCTAGAAGCCCGCCCCATGACTACATGAGGCTTTAAGGGGACATGCAGATACAAATGATAACACTATCGTATTGGTTAGTTATTTCTCCGATATCAAGCCCTCAGAGTTATTTTAGTAATGTCTACTCATCAATGCATAGCCTTGTACATTTTGTTTTGGTATTTTATCAGTTTACAAATATTTCTTCGGATCTGTTATTGCTCTGGTAACTAAAAGTGCTACGAATAAGTACTAAAAAAGTACATTTTGAAAATCGTTCTAGTCAAATAAGGAGAGAAACCTATGACTGGGAACAGTTGGTGACTGTGAGCACCAGTCAATAAATTTTATGAGAGAATGGAAAGGATTCTCAGACCATCGTTGAGACCAAGTGAGAAGACTTACTCCAATTACTTTTAAAGCAGTTATAAGTTGCAGCAAAATTGATTTTACTAAGACTTTCTTCCAAACCCAGGCCTGAGTAAATTCGATGGACACAGTCCAAACCTCTGGTGCATTGTACAGTTCCTTTGCTACCTAGTAAGGTACAGGGCTAAGTGTAAGATAGGGCGGAACCGTACCACCCACAGGAGATAACTCAGACGTCACTTTATTGGTCCCTCTTGGTTTCCCTCAATAGCTGCTTCCTCAGGCTCTCGGGCTCCTTTTCTGGATGATCTTCCTCTTTCTAACTCAGAAATTGGGATTCACTCCTGTCTCAAGTCTCTGCCATCTCCTCCTTTCGTTTCACATTCTTAATCCCCGAATGAGTCCATTTGATTCCACTGCTTGGATATCCTGACAACTCCAGTGTGAAAATCTCTGGACTCTCTCAACCCCCTAACATCTGGGATGCATCATTCACTTGTCTAGCATGAATCACTAATGCTTCTGTATGCCTGAATACTCTCCAAAATGCAAATGGGGTTGCCCATGTGATGTATTATGAGGTGGCATGGTCAGAGTGCTCCTTCCTTGCTGATGGATTAATGTCCTTATGTATAAAAATATCTCCACTCAGTGTTCAGCTCTTGCTATCAGCCTTCAGCGGCCACAGAAAGAGCCTCACCGGAGGTTGGTCCCGTGATCTGAGAGTTCCCACCCTCCAGAACTGTGAAGACTATGTTTCTGTTCTTTTTAATACCTAGTCTAAATACCACAGAGGACCGAGTCACTATTCCAAGATGAATTTCTGAGTCCCATTGGCCTGCAAAACCAACCCCTTGCTGCCTTCCTGCTGCCCTCTCCGTAGTATTCCCTGTCTCCTTAAACAGTGCTATTTTTCTTCTCAGGGTAAAACTCAAGGAGGCATTATTCACTTTTCTCATTTTTCATTTAATTCATCTTCATTTTTCATTGGCTCGCCATCAAAATAAGTCTAAGAGCTAAACACTGCTCACTCACTCTACTGTCACTATCCCTGTCCCAGCTACAGTCATTGCACACCTAAGTAATGACAGCTGCTTTTTAATTTGTCTGTCTGCTTTCCCTCTTGCCATCAGCCAGTTTATAATTCACAGGCAAGTCAGAAAAATCCTTTAAAAATAAGTCACACTTAGTCATTTCAGTCTTCCTAGGAATATATACTTTCCTATATTATATTAAATATATAATATTTTAATATATAATATTAAAATAATATATAAATAAATTGATAAATGACTGTCAGAATGCTATCCACTGCCTTACACTGTCAGGTCCTATAATATAATCTACAAGATCCAACACTATCAGACATCCATTCGTTCCTACCATGCTTGTTGCTGTGCTACACCCGTGAAATACTTATGGGTGAGTATGGTGGTTCACATCTGTAATCAGAGCTACTTGGGAGGCTGAGGCAAGAGATGAAAAGAAATTCTAGGTCAACCTGGACAAGTTGATGAGACACATCTCAAATATAAATATATATGTAATATATTATATATAAAATATATAATATATATTATATATATTGCTGAGGTGTAGCTCAGTGCAAGGTCTGGGTTCAGTCTTCAGTTATGGCTATAGAGAGGGAAAGGAGAGAAAGAAAGAAAGAAAGAAAGAAAGAAAGAAAGAAAGAAAGAAAGAAAGAAAGAAAGAAAGAAAGAAAGAAGAAAGGGAATAGAGGCAAGGAGAAAGAAGGAAAAGAAAAGATTCCACTTCCGGTGTGCCAAGCACACCATCCCTGCTCCACCATGGGTCACTATCTTGCAGCTGTATTTGGAGCAACCCAGCGCTCAGATATCTACTGTCTCTGATCATCTCTTACAACCTCAGAGAGATGGCTTGACTGCTTTATCTAAAAATAACATCTCTTGAAATTCTTTCATTTTATCTTCACTTTTCTTTATGAAATTTGTGATTACCTGATATCGTACTAGATACCTACTTGCTATTTATCTACTCTCTGTATGTCTAAATTGAATGTCAGCTCCATGAGAGCTGTCTTTCATCTGTTTCATCCACTGATGTGTCTGAGCATGAAGCAGAGACTGGCATATTATAGACATCTAATAAATATATTTTGAGTGACTGAATCCAGGGTCATGGAAGGGCAGAATAAGGGAACACTCTCATAATGCTTATTTAGACTATAAAGAAGAAGAAAAAAAAAAACTGGGTGTGGTGGTAGAGGCCTGTAATTCCAGTACTCTGGGAGACCAATTCAGGAATATCACAAGTTTGAGCCCAGCATGAACTATTGAGCTATTCAGAGATTTAACATGACCTTGTCTCAAAAAGGGGGGGTGGGTGAATGTAGCTTAGTACAAAGACCCTATTAGTTCAATCCTCAGAATCACAAACCAAAAAAAAAAAAAAAAAAAAAAGATTGATGAAGTGTCCTTAGCATCCTACTGTTATGCTTTCTCACGGACCATTCAGCATTACTCCAATTCTGAGTACCTAGAGTAACACAAATTAAGGAGCCAAAAATGAGCAAGGCATTTCTAAGGGGCATTAAACACCTGGTGTGAACTTGGCACTTGGTTATGTATTAGACACATAAGACATTATTCAGAAATGTTCTCTCACTTTCAAAGGTTTATAGTTTAAGAGAATCCACACATAAATATACCACTCTGTGGTAAGTGAAATAATTGAAGTACGAGTTCCATAAATACTCTGTGAGACCCGCATTAGGAAGGGATCATACTGTGCTAGAGGTAGTAGAGTTGGAGAAAACTACACAAAGCCTGCTCACATCAGATGAGCTTTCCAGGTAAAACACACAGGTAATACATACTTTTTCTTATCAGTTGGCTAAATGAAGAAATCATAATTTATTCACAAAAATTTATCAGTTATTCCATTGAAAATCTTATGCTAATTATTATTCATTCTCCTTGGGAGATTAGAGGCAAATAATTTTTTATCAGTCTGTGCAAAAGACATAGATAAAAGAATAATATGGCTAGTCAAACAGAAGTATGTCAGATATCTGACATAATCTGAATTTAAATTTTAAAAAATTTTTCCATATAAAATTAGGCAATTCTGAACACTTCAGCAATGTTTGCTTTTGCACATGTCGCTGTTCGAGTTTAGATCTGAACCACCCTAGACTTCACATGTGTTCAGAAGAGGGTATTTGGAGGGTGTTTGCATCATGGCTCACTATACTCATCAGTGGATTAATCCTCTGATGGGTCCTTAGCTGAATGTGTTGTTAGGAGTCTGATCTTCAGTGGAGAAGGGAAATCACTGGGGAGGTGCCTTCAGAGAGTAAATGTGTCTCTGATTCTTCTTACTTGCTCTGGTTTGTTGCTGCCATGGGTTAAGTAGCCACGACCTTCTTCCATCTCATTTCTGCTGCGGAACCTGTCAGCCATAGACTTACCTCCTTGCACACCAGGAGGCAATAAACCTTTCCTCCCTCAGGTCACCTTGTCAAGTATTTTGTCCCAGCAAGGGAAAGCTTGACTAGTACAGCAGCATTAAGCTCAGTTAGAAAGATGATATAGTTTGAAATAGAGTCCACATAAAAGGAGGAAATACTTTGGTGACATTTTTTTTTCTGTAATCTTTGAGAAAATGCATTTTAGTAGCAGTTGATCAAAGCAGAATTATTTACAAATGACTTAAAACATTGTCTGCATACTTGGAGCTTAATTTCTAGGTCAATGCATTTGATTAAAAAGTCCTAAACTAATGGATATAGATAGTATACACAAAAATAATAAAGGTGACAATATGAAATATTCATCTCAAAATTGTGCCCTTCATCATACCTACAGACATGCACATACGCACACCTCTTATCTTGAAAAATGGTTAATTAAAGTGTTTTCAACAGCTTTAAACTTATGTTCAGTAAAATTAGGATGCTGGAAAACTCCTAGAATAGCCCAAATTATTATATATTATCATATTTTATAACCACACTCTTGGCACATAAAAGCACATTCTTTCCACCACAATTTTAATTCAAAAATTAAAAATTAGGTGGAGAAATTACTCTCCAATGTAACTGACAACAAAAGACTTCCAAGCACAAGTTTAACTGAGCTCTGAGCCTCTGAAAAAAGATTTGATGTTACTCAGTTAATTTAAAGAAAAGAGGAAGAAGAGAAATGGGGATAATGATTTCTCTACTTTACATGTTGGCTCAGAAAAAACGTCCATCCTTCTAAATTTAATTTTTAAAGTACCTGAGGAAATCCTCTAGGCTTATTGATAGCAAACATTTTAATGTGAGCTATGTGAACACACATATATAAGTTTATGGTCATTAAGCTATTAAAATGTTTTGGCAGAGAATTCTAAAACAATGAACTAGATAACTTGCACACTTGAAAATCAGAAAATAATTTGGAGTGTTCAAACCTTTGGGAACACACAGGAGCCAGAAGAATATTGGTTACTTTTTAAAGGAGTCATTACCTAGCAGCAGGTTGGCTAATATCAGGGCGGTTATTCATGAGCAAACACCATCCCCACTTCTACACTGAGGAGTCTGAGTTTTATTTTCATATGTACCCTCCCATACCACAGGTGTGGAATTTTTAAAAAAATTAATATTATTAAGGTATATTTATGATTAAAATTTGTATATATTTAAGGTATGCAACTTGGTGACTTGATACATATATATCAAACAATCATCACACTCATGTGAATATATCCATCAATGCAAATAGTTATTCTTCTGAGACACTTAAAAACTACCCCATTAGCAAATTTCATGTATACAACATACAATAAAGATTATGAGCCATAATCACACATTGCTTGTTTGATCTCTAATGGCCTGGTCCATCCTTCCTTTTATCTATGCAGGGGTAAACACATTGCACAACTTCAGCTAATGGGAAATGGCCCATTTTCAAGGACTACAAGAAGGGCCTCCCTCACTCCTGGAGACAGCAAAGAAGAAAGAGTATTCTGTCTTATCCACTGGACACTATTATTTTCAACAAAGGGATGGATTTGTAATAGCCATCAGCATCTAAGGGGAGATTAAACTATACAGTACAGATAAACAGAAGAAAGCTTGCCCTGCATGTTACTGCCTATTTACAAAGTTAACTAAACCTGCACAGTTAACTAAATCTGCATTGTGCCTCTGAACTTCTTAGTCTGTCTTTTCCTTATTAGTAAGTCTGTTTCTGTTACTTGCAACCAAAATGGTATTATCCATTCCAGAACCAAAAGGAAGAATTATTAACAGCTTTTATTTAAAAAAATGAATTATTAAGTTCAAAATGTGCAAACCCCATGTTTCTCCCCTACACTTCAAACTGAAGTTCTTTATTCCAAATTCTCACTGGCATCTAAAGAAATATCCTGCAAACATGCTGCAGCTGTTGAGTGACTCAGCCTGGCAAGTTTCCTGTCTGAAATTATGTGCTGCGCTGAGTACCTCTCATCCAATACTCACCCCAGGAGCACAAGTATAAGCAATCAACAGAATTAACACGTATCATTGGAAGTAGGGATCGTATATAATACAGCAGAAGTGTAAGGAATGGTCTCTGCCTTCACAATACTATCAAATTAAGGAAAGAAACACCAATAAGTAAAACAAAAAGTACATTAAAAGCATATCACAGATAATATAATACCAAATGCTAAATAAATGGTGCCAGAACTGAATTCTAGAAGCTAGAAAAAGGGAAAAATCAGCAAAATCTGGAGCACTGACTAGATGTGATATAGTTTATAGAGAGAGGACTAGGCAAGTAGAAAATGGAAAAAAATAAAAAAAAAGATATGTTTAATGATTTGTTTAAAAACTGCATGCTTCTAAGTTAGAGATAGAGGACTGTATAAGGAAAAGCCAGAAGTAAGGGGCCCCCCAGCTGTGGATCCACTAAGGAAGGCCTTGGCTATCAGGCAAGAATCTGACTTTGAGTTTGTCAGTGAAAAAGTTATAAAGATTTTAAGCAGATGAGTGCAATGATGAGAGCAAAATCTCCAAAGAGAAATCACCTGCCTGGATGAAGTATTAGAAAGGAAGGACAGGAAGTGAGTGACAACACTGCCACCATTTCTTGTCATAAGAAACAAGCCATTGTCACAAGGTTGTCATTAAACAGAACTAAGTTGACTTGAATGGGATTAAAGATAAAAAAAGAAGAAAAGACAGTACAATGCATTTGATGCCATGTAGATTAATAATTAAGACACTGATTGGTTTTATGCTTTTGGAAATAATCAGTATTATGATAGAATTTCATGTTCAGTGTGTGAATTTCCAATTTTTCCAAAAGAAAAAAGTGTATATCAATGGTTTATGGATCCTCATTTTATTGTTTTGTTTTATTGTATAAATTTGAGGAGTACAAAAGATATTTGGTATACTAACATATAATGAAATAGTTATTATAATCAAGCATTTAACATGTTGATCATCTCACATAGTTACCTGTTTGTGTGTATATAAAAGAGCAACTAAAATCTTTCAGTTTAGCAAAAAATTAAAGTACAGTACAATATTATTTACTAGTCTTCATTTGCATATTAGATCTTTAGTCTTATAAATTCATATCTGCAAATTTGTATCCTGTGATCTACTTCTCTCCATTTGCTATGACTTCTCCCACACCCTGTGTCCGTAGTTACCACCATTTTATTATGTGTAGTCACCTTTTTATTCCTTTAAGTTTTAGACTGTACATCTAAGAGAAGCCATGCATTTTTCTTTCTTGTTAAAATGTCCCTTAGTTCAACCATATTGTGACAAATAGCAGGATGTTTTAAAATTGAATAATATTTCATTCTGTATATGTACCACAGTTACCTTACCCATTCATCCTTTGATGGACACTTAATTATTTCCATACTTTGGCTATTGTGAATAATGCTGTGATAAATGTAGGTTCAGGTATCTTTATGAAGTAATAATTTAAATTCCTTTGCATTTATATCCAGAAGAGGGATAGGTGTCATAATGATGGTTGTATGTCTAATTTTTTTAGGAACTCCCACATTGTTTTCTGTAATATTTTTACAATTATGTATTCTCTCTGAGAGTGTTACAAAATTTTCCTTTCCTCCATACCCTCAATACCATTTATTTTTTGACCATTTGACAATGGCCACGCTAAACAGTGTGAGGTGTTGTATCATAATAGTCTTATTTGCATTTGCCTTGTGATTAGTGATGTTGAACGTATTTTCATAGACTTCTTGGCCATTTTTATGTCTTCTCTGAAGAAATTTCTATTCAAATCATTTGCTCATTTCATCAAAAATTAGGTCATGCCATTGAGTTACATGAGTTTTTAGACATTTTGGATGTTAACCACTATCAGATATTTGGCTTTTAAATATTTGCTCACAATCTGGAGGTTATCTTTTTACTTTGATGATCATTCATTAAGGAAACTTTAAATTGATGTGATCCCATTTACTATTCAAAAATATTTACTACATGTCTCTTCTATGCTGTTACATGCTTATTAGTAAAGATATGAAAAACCTAAGTGAACTGATCTCTTTCTCCCTGGAGTTCACAATCTAGTTGGAAAAGGAGCACAAAACAACCGACTATAATCTATTGTGTAGTAAGATTCATAACAAGAATAACACAGTGAATTTTAAGGAGCATGTAGGAAGGGAAATGTATCTTGGAACTCTTAGCAAATGGGATAAATTGGTTTGCTTGTACAGTTTAATAGCTATGCAACACTGAGCAACTTAGCTAACATATCTGTGCATCTCTTTCTTCACCTGTATAATGGCACATCTTTAAGGAACTACTGCAAAGAAAAAAATTTTATGAGTGGATATGGGTTGGGAGTGGCATCTGTGTGCTGACTGCTACCTGACAAACTCAACAAAGAATGCTCAAGTAATTATTTTTATCATCATACGAACGCTCTGTCATGAAATATGAGCAAAGTTCACTAAGTACATTTGGATACGGAATGGGCTCTTCCACGCAGATGAAACAGTAAATGGAGCCAACGGGAACGATGGAAGTTAGGGGCAGAGCCTGTGGGGGAAGGGTAAGAGTTTTCAAGACAGCTACTGAGAATGAGTTCTTGCTAAGCAGTCTTTTTTCTCAGTTCACAGGGGTTGAATCTTTCTCCTCTTTTTTCTATTTTCCATTTCATGCAGGATGTACTCCATCTATTTCTGGTCCCAGCAGCAACCTCCGAGTCTGATAAAGCTGTGGCAAGACAAATCATGTTTCTCCATGTTCACTGTATCATGAGAAAGTAATTCTGAGTCAAGGTGAAAAAGAACAGAAGGCTGACTGCCAAAAGTAATCCTATGCATGACTTTTAACTTGATGACCTTTGACTCAAACAGCAAGCATCCTCAAACTATGTGCAAACACCTGTTGCTATGTACACACGTTTTAAAATATTTTGTTAGGAAAAGAAAAGTATTTTCATCAGAATTTCAAAGAGGCATATGACTCCTATCAAAGAGCAGAGGTTAACCCTGAACTTCTCAATATAACCTTTGTAGAAGCATAATTTTCCACCCACCTTTTTTTTTTTTTTTTTGAGACAGGGTCTTGCTCTGCAGTTCAGGATGGCCTTGGACTCACTTTGAAGCCTAGGCTGACCTCAAACTTCCAGCGATCTTCCTGTGTCAGCTTCCCAAGTGCTAGGATTACATGCATGTGCCACCACACCTGACTGCACCCACTTTAATAGGTGTATTGTCTTTCATATATATTTTGATTTCCAGCTTATACCATCTGAGGTATTGAATTCCCCAAGGATACTCTCCGTTTAAAAAAGTAATTACCGTATTTCCATTCCTTGTACTCAAAATCCTCCAAGCATGGAGTTATATTTACAAGTTCTAGGATTGCAGGAGTTCAGAAACACATCCTGAGTAAGAAGCACTGTCACTGTCAAAGTGACTGCGAGGTACACATTTATTTCTATTTCCCTATAAACTAGGGCATTGTAACACTGTCTGAAAATAAGAAAATTAAAAGATCACAATGTCAAATGTCTGTAAAAGTTTCTAAGCCCATACTTTCAACTTTTATCCTTATCACAAGTCAGCAGCAGCCAGTTCACGGAGCAGCGCTCTGGGACCCCGCTTTGCACAGCTGTAGCAGAGGGCGCAGAGTGAGAACTGCCTCCTTTTAGGGCTGTGGAAATGCTATAAATAAATCATGGAAATTTAAAATCCTACATACTTCAAAGAAGTTATAGTTTTCTCATATCAAAAAGTCACAAAACATAGATCAACTTTCTTAACATGATTTTAAGTGTACAGTACAATATCAAGTGGAATCATAGTTTTGTGCAGTGGATCCCTAGAACTTTTCTAACCTGCAAAATTGAATACCTATACCCACAGGGCAGCAGTTCCTACATTGCCTCCGCCCTGCAGAAAGAGATTTGGTGTGTATGTGTGTGGTTCTGGGGATTGAACCTACAGCACTTTCACCGAATACATCACAAGTTCTCTTTTAAAACTTTCATTTTGATACAGGATCTGAACATGTCATGAAGATGCTCAAGCTGGACTCTAACTTACAATCATCTTACTTGATCTCCTGGAAAATATTTTTTTTGATGTTATTTAAAAAATAAATAAATAAATAGAAAAGCTGGGCGTGGTGGCGCACGCCTGTAATCCCAGCACTTGGGAGGCTGAGGCAGGAGGACTGTTGAGAGTTCGAGACCAGCCTCGGCTACAAAGTGAGTTCGAGGCCAGCCTGAACTGCATAGTGCGACCTTGTCTCAAAAAGACAAAAGAAAAGAAAAGAAAGGAAAAGAAAAGAAAAGAAGGAAAACGTATTAACAAACAGACATCCATTTACAAAATAGCATAAGAACAATACAAGCAATACTGAATTACAGACGTAGTGGTACAAAATTAACAGTGGTTGTTGTATTACTTATTGATATCTTCAAAGTGGTTTCTCAGGAAAACAAATGGAGACATGCAGTATTGATCAAATAATTAGTCATTAACTGATCCTTTCAGTAAAGCGATAGAAGACAATAGTGCAACGATGTTAGCTATCCTGTATATACATACATACATAATTTCCCCTTCTTTCTTTTCTCTTTTCCCTTATCCCAGTTGCTCTTTACTTTTGAACATTTTCCTTTTGTTTCATAATGTCTATCATATCTCCTAATTTTATTCACTCTTTCAGGTTCTTATACTAGTGAGACAATATGTTGCTTATAAATGCAGGTCTGATTTATTTCACCTATGAGTATGGTCTCTAATTGTGACCATTTACCTATAAAAGCCTCAAATTTATCTTTCTTTATAGCTGAGTAATATTCCATTATATACAAGTACCACAACATTTTTATCCTATCCTCAGTGGATGGACATTTGGGTTGCTTCCACAATTTAGCAATTACAAATTGTGCTGCTATGACAATGGGTGCACATATTTCAGTGTGATATGATGTTTTCAGATCTTCTAGGAAAATACCTGAAGGGGAAGACCTGGGTCAAGTGGAACCTCTAAGCTAGTTTGTTGAGGAATCTCCAAACTGATTTCCACAGTGCTTTCACTAGTCTGCATTCCCACCAGCAGTGGAGAAGCATTCCTATTTCTCCACAGCCTTACCAGCATTTGTTATTGGTTGATTTCTTAATGATAGCCATTTTTACTGGAGTGAGATGAAAGCTTAATGTTGTTTTAATTTGCATTTCTAGAACAACTAATGATGTGGAATATTTTCTCATGGATTTATTTGCCCTGTGTATTTCTTTAACTGAGAAGTGTGTATTCATCTCAGCTGCCCATTTTTAGATTGGTCTTTGAATTTGGGGGTGCTGATGTTTTTAAATTCTTTATATCTTCTAGATAAGAAGACCCTTGTCCAAGAGACAGTCATCTAAAATTTTTTCCCAATTTGTAGGTTTTCTTTTTACTCTGCTGGTGATTTCTTAAGATGTGCAGAAACTTTTCAGTAGGATGAGATCCCAGTTGTTGATTCTTTAAAGTATTTCATGTGCATTTTAGTTTTTGTCTATGAACTCTCTGCCTACCTATATGTCTTTAAGATTTTCACCTACTTTCTCTTCCAGTAGATTTAGTGTTTCTGTTTTAATACTGAGATCTGTGATCCATTTTGACTTGAGTTTGGTGCATGGTGATAGACTTGGGTCTATTTTCAGTCTTCGGCAGGTCACAAGCCAATTTTTCCAGCACCATTTATTAAAGAAGCTACTGTTATTCCAGTGCGATTGTTTGGCCCCTTTGTGAAAAGATTAGGTGGATGAGTGTGTTAGTGATTGTAGTTCTGTCTTCCAGTCTGTTCCATTGATCCTCTGGTCTGTTTTTTAGCCAGTACCATGTTGATTTTATTACAGTAGTTTTGTAGTATAATTTTAGGTCAGGAATTGTGGTTCCACCTGACTTGTCCTTGTTGTCCAGGATTGCTTTTGCTATTTTGGGTCAGTTCTGGTTCCAGATGAATTTAAGGACTGTTTTCTGTAGATCTGTGAGGTATGCTAATGGTAGTTTAATGGGAATTGCTTTGAATCTGTACAACAATTTTGGTAGTATGGCTATTTTCACAATATTGGTTCTTCCTATCCATGGAAAAGGAATATTTTTCCATTTATTGAAATCCCATCAATCTCCTTTTTCAGAGTACTGTAGTTTTCATTGAAGAGATCTTTTACTTCTTTTCTTAGGTTGATTCCTAAATATTTCAGTTTCTTGGATGTTATTGTGAAAGGTATGGTTTCCTTAATTTCTCTCAGTCTGTTTGTTGTTTGTGTACAGGAATGCTACTGATTTTTGGGTTTTGACTTTGTGTCCAGCTATACTGCTGAATTTGTTGATTAATTTAAGGAGTCTTCTTGTGGAATTTTTGAGGTCTTTCATGTAAAGTATTATGTCATCTGCAAATAGTGACAATTTTACTTCTTCCTTTCCTATCTTTATTTCTCTTTCTTGTCTAATTGCTCTGGCTAATGCTTCCAGAACTATGTTGAATAGGAGTAGTGACAGTGGACATCCTTGTCTTGTTCCTGATTTTAAAGTAAAATCTTTCAGTTTTTGTCCCTTTAGTATGATGTTGGTGTTGGTTTGGCATAGATGGCTTTGATCAGATTGAGGTAAAGACCATCTATTCCTATTTTCTGTTTTTATCATGAATGAGTGTTGGACTTTGTCAAAAGCTTTTTCTGCATCTGTTGAGATGATTGTGTGGTTTTTGTCGTTGGCTACATTGACATGGTGTATAACATTTATTGATTTGTGAATATTGAATCATCCCTGAGTTCCTGAAATAAATCCAACTTGGTCATGGTGTATGATTTTCTTGATAATTCACTGCATTCTATTTGCTAGTATTTTATTGAGTATATTTGTATCTATATTCATTAGGGAGATTGGTCTGTAGTTCTTTCTTGGTTGAGTCTTTCTCTGATTTAGGTATGATACTTGCCTCCAGAAATGAGTTAGGGAGAATTGCTTTCTTTTCAATTTCATTGAATAGTTTGAGGAGTGTTGGTATTAAATCTTCTCTGAATTTCTTGTAAAATTCTGCTGTGAATCCATCAGGGCCTGGGCTAATCAGCAAAGAAATAACAGATCTGTACCAAGTCTTTGAATAAATGGACTCAGTGGATGTATACAGAGTGTTCCACCCCACAACATCAGAATATACATTTTTCTCAGCTGCACATGGATCATTCTCTAAAATAGACCACATTCTAGCCCATAAAGCATACCTACCTAAATGCAAAAGAATTGAAATTATTCCATTTATATTATCTGACTACAGTGCAATGAAATTAGAAATTAATGACAAAAGGAGCTCCAAAAACTCCATAAATATTTGAAAATGTAACAACAACCTCCTGAACAACCAATGGGTCACAGAAGAAATTGAAGAAATTAAAAAATACCTACAAACAAATGAAAATGTAAATATGACTTAGCGGAATCTGAGGTAGGCAATGAAAACAGTCCTCAGAGGGAAATTTATAGCAGTGAACTCATGCATAAAGAAAACAGAAAGAGAACAAATAAATAGCCTAACACTGCACCTTAAACTTTTAGAAAAAGAAGGACAAGTCAAGCCAAAAACACCAAGAAGGGAAGAGATTATAAAAATCAGGGCAGAAATTAATGCAATTGAAATGAAGGAAACCCTACAAAAAATAAATGAATCAAAGAGTTGGTTCTTTGAAAGAATAAATAAAATTAATAAAGCCTTAGCCAACCTTATCAAAAAAAGAAAGGAAAAATCTCAAATTCATGCAATAAAGAATGAAAAGGATGAAATCACTACAGATCCTACAGAAATTCAGAAAATCATTAATACCTACTTTGAAAATCTTTACTCCCATAGGATAGAAAACTCAGAAGAAATGGACAAATTCTTAGATACTTATGAATTATCGAGGTTGAATCAAGAAGATACAAAAATCCTGGACAATGCAATATCAATTAATGAGATTGAAAATGTGATTAAAAACTTACAGACCAGGAAAAGATTTTTTAATGGTTAAAATTTTACCCGTGAAGGTGAATGGAAAAAGAAGCAAATACCCAACCCCATTTATAGAATAATGGAATCAGATATTGTATGTAATCAGATAATAATATTAAAACAAAAGCAATGATTAATAAAAGTTATTCATGATGACAAGAGTTTCTCTATTCTTTAGTCATACAACAGATCAGCTATTAGATAGAGTACACCCTACTTTTTATAAATTTTCTCTTAAAACTAGAAACTCAATGAAAACATGTTTTAAATATATTTTATAAAATCTCTATATGATGATCAATGCCTATACAAGATTGTAGGAAATAGAAAGTCAGATTTCAAGAGGCTCACTTGCTGCAAGGCAGAGAACATAAAATTTTTTCCACCATAAAGCACCATGGGACAAGCATTCTGTGTGGCACAAAGAAAATAATGAATAATATTCTATGGAAAGTTTAAGTATGTTTTATTAGAGGTGGGGATAAAGGCAAATGTGAACCATTTTTGCTTGCTTGTTTTGCTTTACTATGGATTTATACTGTGGATGTTAATCTTTTAGTGAGGAAAATTTCTAATTTTCATTATAAAGTGTACATCCATTGTGCAACGACTCACATGCTACAGACCAGACATTTTGAAAGGCAGAGACAGTGAGACTAAAGAAGCTAGAATGAAAAGATAACTGGAGAGCACCAACCTAGAGATCTAGAAGGAAGGGCACCTTTGAAGGCATGTATATTATGTATGCACAGAAGAGAAAATCGTGAAGTGAGTTACCTTTAACCAAAGTAGACACTGGAAATGAGAGAGATCACATCAATGATCCTACATAAAGCAGGCGGAATTCAGAAATTATGCTTCATTTTCACAAGAAAGACAGAATATAATAATTTGAAAGGGACACGTAAAGGAGTAGAAAAGAAGGAGGTGGAAGAAAAAGGGGCATGTTAGCATATTTATTGAGGAGAGTGTGTTAGTGTGTCATCAAGATACAAATAATGCTAGTTTGTGTTGACAGCTAAAACACTAAGCAGCATGGTTCAGTCCTGGAAGCCATCAACATTAGGACAATTCCCAGAATTGAGTGTGGGGAGATTCCCCCCGTCATCTTCGGTGCTACTAGGTAATTAGTAGTTCTTTTCTGCAGATGAAAAATTAACCAAATTATGTTTGCATAACTCTTTAAAATAAATATAATTACATAAGTGTAGAAAATGAATCATAGTCTGTATCTATGAAACCAAAATCCTTGGTTGTGAAATACTCTTTGATGACATTTTTAAGAAGGTAAACTTAGATTCCCATATGACAAGTATAATTCTTTTAACAATCTATCCACTGTGTGAAAAATAAGAAACACTATTAAAAAATACCTTATCACATCTTTTTATTCTATTTATATCATGGTGAATTAGTGCTAGGACTGTAGTTCTCAGTACCTCCAGAATAACTCACACCTGGACGTTCCAGGTGCGAACCCCACATATAAAAGATGTGTCCAAATGCTGGCTTATTATCTTTCCTCTTCTAGCTCTTTTCCCTACTGTGGTCTCAAAATTTTGTTGCCATTCTTATTCCAGGCACTCGAACTAGAGAGCTTAGAGTAATTCTCTATTCTTTCTTCTGTCTTAAAAACCATAGCCAAATGTCACTTTATAATATGTATATATGCTACATTTTATTATACATAATTAAATAGATAATATTCCTTACTATGACTTAGGCTGTATGCTAAATACTTTGTATGTTTTTAAAAAATACATCCTTATCTCCATACAAATGTGTAAGCAGTATCTTTATTGTACTGTTTACAAACTGAGAAAAGGAGGGTGTGGGAAAATGGCTAACTTATCCACATCTGTATAGCTGTTATGTAGAACTGGGATATGAATTTTTATTCTTCCCATAACTCTTGTATAATATTTCATGACTTTTGCATTCAAATTCATTGCCCTTATTCAATATCTGATCAATTTATATTCCCTCTAAGCTGCCTCATAACCCACAATTTCACTGGTATTTCCACAGTCACTTTCTTAGTATAGCATGTTATATTTAATCATTTAATGAAAAAGCCCAAATTTTATAATCAGCAGGTCAAAACTTTCACACTTCAGATCCATTTTATTCTCCAACTATATCTTCGTGCTTTACTATCTCTCAAATTGATACTTCAGCCCCTGTAAAAGTTTTGCATTTCTTTAGAAGATGATGCATGTGTGAGAGCTGGAAGGATTGACTTTTTGAGAAAGAATGAGTGCCGTCTGTCATGGTCGCACTGTGATAAAACATGAGCCTCTCCGTGCAGTCAGCTTGATTTTAAGCTTCGAACTGGAATAGAGGTGAAAGTGAGTGAGAGAATGTGTGTGTGTGTGCATGTATGCGTGTGTGCATGTGTGCGTGTGTGTGTGTAAGAGTGGCTTTCACTCTCACAATGTTTTGATGACATTCTGTCTGAAGAAATACACTATCCTTGTGTTTAGATTTTTTTACATCAATATGATTTAGAGAATTAAACATCTAGCAAGGTTAGTTTGCTTCAAATAATTCAAAGGTAAATATAGACTGTGAGACAATCTTGAACCAAAATAACTTCTATATTTAAGTTTCTCAAGATTTTAAAAAAATATCAAGATGGGAAGAATTGTCAAAAGAACTTTAAAAAGAAGCTAATCACACAAAGTTATTGTCAAAAATGGAAGTAATAATGATTAAGCTATGCATAATTGTTTTGATGAAATATGACAGTGAATCAAATCTTTTTGGGGAATGTGATGTGATATTGATAATTACCAGTTTTGTTATCAGCCTACTCGGGAATTTTAGTTAAATTTTTTCTTGTTATGCCACAAATCACTTAATTTGATCCTTTCTTCATCTGTATTTCTTTAAACCTCCATAATACAAGATATCTACTTTTGTATGTGTGGACATGCACATGCACCAGCTTTATACAGATTATGAAATAAAGCACAGACATAAAAATATCTCAGTTGGTAAGTAGGCTAAAGAATAAAATATGATTTATTTCATGTTTTATAAATATGTTAAAATTATAAACACAATGGTAAATTTCATTAAAAGTGTTTTGCAAAGCCCCAGTTTCTACTGGGTGACTTAAAAAGTAACTTTACTGGATCGCAACAACTAGCTTGCATTCCATGCATATGAGAAAGAAGACTCAGACCCAAAAGTGCATGTATTTGGAAGACAAAATTCGATGGGCATGACATTTTCTAGCCAGATAAAAATATGCATGCATATGTCTGTATGACTCATTCTACACAACTCAAAATTGCCAGAGAGTGGGTGTAGCTATGAATATTACTGCACAATGTAGTTTTCAAAGAAGAAAACAAATTTGGCAGCTTCCAACCTTCCTGGATAACTTAGGATTAATTGCAACTTCACTTGAAAAATTCCCTTCTAAAAATGCACCGAAGGTATATCAAGTGCTGGAGGACAAATAAGGGAACAAATAACACAAAGCAAAAGTGACCACTATTCTACAAACGTACACATGCTTTTGTCTGTCTGACTGAATTATAAGTAAGTTAGGCTGCATTTCACCCAGTAAATTGAAACAGGAAATTGACCCTTTTGGTCAGTACTTCAATTTCATCCTATTTTAGATTCAAATTGTAAGATCTATATTTTTGAGGGTTTTTACATTTCAAGCATTATTATAGAGTGTGACTTGGTTAATGTGAATGATCAAGGTTCTATAAGTATGAAAAACAACGATTATTTTAATGCTTTGCATGTTTGAGTTTTTATGCCAGTTAATGTGATTAATGACACACATGATGTTAAAAGAAACAAATGAATATCTAAATGTCATTATTGTAATCCAGTGTAAGAAAAACACATAAAATAATATAGCACATTCTAAACATGACATTTTCACAAGTCAGTTTCATTTTTGTCTAATATTAATCCTATCTCAAAATTATTACAGTATTAAACAAAATTAATACATTATCAAACATCTTTAGAAAGAGCTGACTTTATTTTAATGAAAATAATGTTGCTATGGGTAACAATTAAAATACGAGTGAAAGTGATAATGTAAAGGCCTTTCTGCCAGGGTTTCCAGCAGTAAGTGAAAGCTAATACAGCAATAATCACAGATTTATATACACCTGGTTTATTCTCTGCATAGTCTCATTTTATATAATTTACCAATTTATAAAAACCAATTCACTCGATTTTACATGAAGCAAACTCATTATTATCATTCTATTTTTTTCACAAAGGCTCATACAAGTATAGTAACACACAGAAGTTGTGTAGGAATCTTGTTGTTACAAAGTTTTTAAGTGGACCCATTTTTATCCTTAACAGAGCCTTGTGTGCAGTTTTTGTTTTGTTTTGTTTTGCGAATCACTATATAGAAATTTTTAAAAATCAGATGTCTATGAAAGGTAAAGTCCAGCCAGAACCAATAGTGAATGAAGGTACTTCCTGAGACAAGGATATGTGAGGCAGAGAACATTTGTATAAACACTCAACCTTAGTATTTCATTTCTGTGCACCTCAATGCAATCATTGCTGATTTTGCTCCATTTATCGACTATGAAATTGGCATTGTGATGCATAAGGTCTCTGCTTTCCGGCCTGTCATCATTTTATTGACTTAGGTACAATTGAACTTCAATCTGCAGTTATTCGTTTTGTGCATATTGAACAAAGAAAAAGCAAACAAGCAAGGACAACAGTCTGAGGCAATATTGTCTGTGTCCTTCTAAACTGAAAGCCCATATTCACAAATGCATAATTACCTGTATGTTTGTGACCCAAAAGTATGGTTCATATTGCTTTCCCTCTGATGATTCCACAGGTCCCTATTTATCTAGATGATACATTTAATTTTCACTACTAGTACTGTTTATTTTCCCAATTTTTTCACAATATATCTTCTTTACTCAGATATAAATACTCCCACAGTGGTAATTTTAAACTTCTTTAAGGAAGATGTGCAAAATTTACTCATTTTTTTCATGTGTGCAGTCAGTATTTTCATTCATTCAAAAAGTAAATGATACATGGAAGGATTATCATGAAACTAGTGCTACCATAGCCTCTTGCTTTTGAACCTATCAAAAGTGACTAAGCAACTTGAAATTTTTTCACCTCAAAAATGCGTATAGACGTGGGAGACCAGTTAAGAATTTGGGGCCTAACTGGCCTCCTCTGAAAGCACAAAGGTGAAAGGCTGCAAGAGGCAGGGTGACGGCTGGCATCTTGCAGATTCTAGGGAAAGTTTAGATAGCTGAAATTAAATTGTTTATCTGAGCATGTACTAATGGACAATATGAGGCAGATAAATCTTGTGTTACTTTAATCACTTGTACCTGTGTTTGGGTGAATAAAACTAGGATGAGCCAGAGGCTCAGGGTTCCTCTGCCTGCTCAGAGGTGAACACTCCCTGGCTGCCCACGTGTTAACTGACTCTCTCTTTGTCATTCATCCTCGTTGGTCCCCTGGTCAAGGAAACGAAGTAGCAAGACTAGGTCCCTGCAAGTGGTGTCGTGAGTGGGTAAGTCTTGGAGGAGTGGGCTGGCTCCTCATGGATGGCACCTGGATAGGGACCTGGGGACCAGAGTAGCCTGGTCAGTTCTCTGCATACAATGGAAGTGAAATCTAACTAGGGTGAAAATAAAATGGAAAAATTCTGCGAAGTGACTAAAACATGGCTTGGAAGATCATCAGTTCATGGTAACCCCTACATTTTATTGACCAAGGTCTTGCAAAAAGCTGAATTGCATAGTAATGACTAGTAAGGTTAAACAAAATGGTCAAATAAACCATGTGATCAGACACATTATTCAGTCCTCTAATCATCTAAGTTCTTAAGAAAAAGTAGACTTTTAAAAAGAAAATAAATTTTGCCCACCTGATATTTTCAGGAAATATATACCATTACAGTGATACATACATACCCATTTTTATAGCAGGTCAAGTCATAATATCTAAATCCATCAGTAAATGAATGGGTAAAGAAAGTGTAGTATTTATATATATACTGGAGTACTAATTTACCATAAACAGGATAAACGAGGCATTTGTTTGTAAATGGATACAGCAAAATGTTAAATGAAATAAAACAAACATAAGTTTAAATGTCTCACAGATTCTCTTATATGAAAAACCCAAAATATCAATAAAGTCAAAACTAAAACAATAGTCAGAAATAGGGACATAGATCTTTTGAAAAAGGGAAAGGGAACAAGAGGTGGAAGGAGGAGTGAGGGACAGTAAAGAGACGGTTTAAAAAAGAATTCGGATGTATTATGTACATGTACCACCTTCTTACGAGGAATGTAATCATTGTGTACTGTAAGCATATAAAAAATGAAAATTAAAAAAATAAAGCCCATAAAAAGTATTGTAGATGGCTTCTTTAATGAAGGGAAAATCAAGAGGGGCTGGAAATGGGATGAACTCACAGGACAAGGACCTTGTATTGACTACTGAGGCACAAGCCATAGTCAGAAGATTGTTTAGAACTGCTCCTAAGAACTTAGGGGCAGGCAAATAAAAACAGAAAACAAAAAGTCATTCATCTTTTTGCAGACACCAAAAAATACTATATACCCACAAGTGAGTGAAGATAGCGAATATGCATATTTGCAGAAAATACATTATCTATCTATCTATCTATCTATCTATCTATCTATCTATCTATCTACTTAGGTACCTCTGTGGCCTGTCTCCATCTCTCCATTTATCTAGTGTATATCTGTTATCCATATATTCATCTTACCAGTAAGGATGAGAGATACATGATAGTCAAATTATAATCTCTTTTAAGTGAACAAATTTTTCAATCTCATTGACACACATGTTCAAACTCCATATATACCTAATAAACTTGCACCTCTTACACACCTTCCAACTATAAGGATCAATATTTTAACAAATAAGTGGTGTCTTCTAAACATGGACTTTAGACTATAGAGTGAAATATATAAATATTACCCCAGAGGATAGTTTATAGTTAAATTACATAATATGTTTTAAATTCCAGCATAACTTTAAGACTGAAAATACTTCCTTATAGTGATTTAAATCATAGATCTTAGTGGTATTCAAGTGGAATAGCTGTGCGTATTGAGTTAAGATTGTGTTGAACCAAGAAGAATGCATTTTATATAAAATATTGTAAAAATTCTATTTTATATCTTTGCAAAGAGATATTTAAAGGCAAATATTGGTGATTTACATTCTCTTATTGAATAAAATTGACTCATTTATTGTTTTGACAGCAATAAACTCCATGACTTTTAATGTATTTAAAATGATTTAAAGTATATACTTTATCATGTCAGTTAAAAGTGAAATATTAAATGTCTTCTTTCAGATTGTAAAGAAATTAAAATAAAAAAATTTTAAAAATTAACAAATCATTCACTGTCCATGGACTATATTTGAATAACATTTTATTAAAATATTATATGAATTTTGTTTTTATACATCATGTTTATACATTTTCAAGAAAGAGTTAAATTTTAAACATTATTTAGATAAATATACAAAGCCCAAGACAATTCTTCAAATAATGTTATTGTCTATTTCTTAAATATCATTAAATAAATATTAGCTGCACCTCTGCATAATTTCAGTGAAATGATTCACTAAAAGAAAATATATTCATACGTATATAAGAAGGCAAATACATTGATTTAGATTGAACCATGGATTTTATATTTGTTTAAGATTTTAAAAATTATAGAAAGTTATTATATCAATGATAGTAATAAGGAATAAAGCATTCCTTCTACAGTCATGACTTACAAGTAAAGAATTATACATCAATATTAGAGTTTTAGTACTTAGTATTTGATTATAAACTATATAGGAAATTTTATACCAATTTGTCTTTTGAATTATAAGTTTTTATTGCAGCACTGTGAAAAACAAATAACTAAGATTGTGGTATTACCAAGAGAAGTCACATACCTGCCAAAAAAGAGACATATAAAATGGCATTTACTTAGTGGTCTAGGGACAAGGTTCTTTACCTGTTTGAGACATCGATACAGATGTCAGGAATTAATGAATTTTGATCACCCCACAACTTTTACCACACCTAGACAGTAAGCACTTTCCTAGGTAGCTCTCTGTAGGTTGTTCACTGGCTACACTTTGAAAGACACTAGTTTAAATTTAGACTCTTGGAAAGCTAAAATTATTTTATATACAACAAGTATAAATCTTGGTTTGTTTTACTTTTTAATTAGTACATGTTTTTTAGTACACAATGTTTACATTCATCTCAGGGATTAGGTACATGTATCCAACATAGTATATTGGTTTTTTAATTTCCCTTCCCCTCCCCTTTGTCCTCCTGCCTTCTGTCTCTAGATCAGCTCCCCTTTTTTTCTTTTTTTTTAGTTCATGTTTGTGACACATAATGACTACATTCATTGTGGGTGGCTGGTATATGTGCATGACGCATCTAAATCTGTCTAGAGCAGACTGGTATCACATACAAAGAACCATGTATATAATTCATAAGCTTATAAGTTTAAGGACAGCTACATATATAGAGATAGATAGATATATAAATATTCAAGTTCAACAGAACTATAACTTGCATGAACGACAGTAAAATTAGGTCACTAAGGCAAAGCAATTATAATTAGAAAGCTGTTTTAAAATACTTAAAATAAGATTATCTACAGTATTCAAATAAAATGATATCAAGGTACAAATTGTCATTAATCTTATAGAAAGTCTTGTGAGTTATGCAGAATTGTTCTAGCTCCATATCTTGAAGAGGTATGAAAATATCCAAATTTATAAAATGAACACAGTATTCCTTCACATTTCTGTCACACTGAATTAGCAAATGTTAAATATTTAATATATTTCCCTCATGTATTTTAATGAATATTAAATATTAAAATAGTATGTAATATCCCAGTCACTTTCTCATTCCTGGAACACAATACCTAATACCCACAATTTAAGGGAGTAGAGGTTTATTGTAGCTCATTTCATTGTATAGTCAGCTGGCTCCAAAGAAGGATGCCATGACAGAGGGGAGTGAAGGAGGAAAAGCTGCTCACCCTACGGTGCCTGGGAAACAGACAGTAAAGAGGAGAGCTGGAAAAAAAAGAGATATGCCTTTCCAGGTCATGGCCCTTGTGACCCATCTATTCTGACCATGACTCACTTCCCAAATCTAAACAAACTGTAGTGCTCCCACTGTCCAGTCACCTCCCACAACCCACTTCTGAGCACTTGAGGCTTTGGGGAGACATCTATATATAAACTACATTATGCCTCCCAAAACACTCATGTGCAACTTTTTATGAAAAATACATTTAATCTGCATTTTGCAGCCACCAAAGTCTTGACAGTTTCAGCATGGCTGAAAAGTCTTAGTCCAAGCCCAAAATCTCCTCTAAACTTAAGGAAAACTCTTAGCTGTGAACCTTTCAAACATTAAAAAGAAAGCTGAACATTTCCAACATAAAACAGCACATGGTAAACATTCTATTTTTAAATGGTGAAATATGAGCCTAGAAACCAGTAGAACCAAGCCAAGACTGAAACCAAGCAGGGCAAACATTAAGTCCTGTACTTCCATGATTAGTACCTGGTGCAAGCTCTGGAAACTAGATGTGAACTGTAAAGGGCTTGAGCTGCCCCACCTCTATGATTTTGCCAGTTGCATTCCACAAAGCCTTCTCACTTGAGGCAGCTTCATTCACTGACTATGACATCCCATGTTCCTACCATCTCCAACTTCCTGGGGTCTCCACTGCACTTTCAACTTTACTCTCACAACTCTATGCCACTGCCCTCACAGAGACACACCAGCTGGCCTCCTAGCCCACCTTCTGAAATCTTGGTAGATGTTTTCCTAAACCTGTAACTCTTTCATTTGGAAAGCCTGTAAAACTAGTGTCATATAGATGATGTAAAGTCTTCTGGCAGCTACAACAGTAACCAGTATCATAGCTCTACAGCAGGCTCTTATCACCTGGAGTGCAAAACAATGTGAAATGAATCACAACCAATTCCCTAGGTGGTCCTTCACCAATATGGTTTCCTGGGCTTTCTTCTCAAATTAAAGTTGACAATGTTGCACCCTTATGCCTGCATTGTTTGGTCTTCCTGATTTCTAGTTTTCCTTCAAATCATCATTTCCATTGTTTGGTTGTAACTAATGCTAGTTTTTTTCAGCAAACAAGGTGTCCTTGGTCAAAACTTTATAGGAATCAACTGTATAGGAGATTCCTACCCGGTGCACCTCAAACCATTTAAAGTCAGTCAACTGTAATATTTTCTCTTGATTCTCAATATGGAACTGGCTAAAGCCCTCCAAAGTATCCATCACACAGACTCAAAATTGGGCTGCCTTGAAATTTCTTCTACCAGATTTGTCCACCACCCTTAGTCTCAGTCTCTTATAATATGTCAGGACATGAGCTAAGTGTGTAGACAAATTTTCTGCCAAATCATAGCCCATATGGCCTACACTCCAACTGTCAGTGGAATCATTTTCCCCATCTCAAACTTCTTGAGCTGGATTTTATCATCTGCGTTACTATCAGCATTCTGTTCTTCTCAGCCCTAACCAGAATCTCCTATTAAGCTCTGCTTACAGAGCTGGCTTCTCCAGCTATCATATCAAAAACCTTTTCAAACTCTTCCTGAGAACCAGTTCAAAAACCTTTTCTTAACCACATGATCAGACAGCATCACAGCAATGATCCCACTTCTCTGGTACCAAAGTCTGTATTACTCTAAAATCTCACTAGAGTAACAGATTTAATGCAAAATCTGTCTTTTAAACAAATAATTTAGTAGATAGGCTTACATAATTGGAAGCAGAGCAGTCCCATTGGCTGTCTTCAGAGTATGAGATGGAAAAACACAAAATGGCCATCTGCTAAGTGAAAGGCTAGGGGATCCAGGTGAAGGTCAAAGCCTTGTAGCTCCTTTCAGAGGCTGCAACAAGTCCATGTGAGAAAGCCAAATGGTATGCAATGGAAGGCTGAAGACTCCACAGTGGGAGCCTGAAGGATTTGGAGACAAATATCCAAAGACAATGCCAAAGATAAAAGTGCCTTTGAAGAAACCAAAGAAGCAAAGATATCGTTCTTCTTTCCTTTTTATTCTGTGTAGGCTACAGGCCTGTTGATTGGTGCCATCCACACCAGGCTAGGTCTTTCATCTTCAGTTTGCACCCTACACATCATTCATCTACAGATACACACTGAGATTTAGTAATCTGCTAGGTAGTTTGTACTTAAGTCAAGTTGACATATCACAATTATGATAAACATAATATACACTATGTACATGATAAATTCATAAATTATCCCTCTGCTCAGAACATATTAGAAATGAACAGTGATAACTATTAACAATACTGAATACTTGAAATTTTCTAAGAGCACAGCTATGTTTTAAAATCTCACCGCATGCAAATGATAATTATGTAAAAGTGATAGATAATTTTTATGTGCCAATGACATATCAATAAAGCTGCTTAAAATATAAATAATATCTCAAGTGAAAGCCAATTAATGCTCTCTCCAATATATATTGCAGGCTGTTATCTGAGTCATGCATAGGTTACAAGAAATAATATCAAGTTGTTTGCAAACAGTTACTGTGAGCTATTGACTGACCACATCACTACTGTCTTCTTGAAGTATATTCATGGCTTACACACTCAATATAGCAGCATGAATGGTATTTTACATATGCAGTTACAAGTACATACTATATGAGGAAAAGATTACATAGTATGTTATATCTACAGATAATATATATCTAATATAATATATTGAATAACTTATAATAAGTATAAACAGATAGAATTAAACAAACAAAAGATTTTGAAGGTCACACTCCAAAAGGGAAGCTTCCATTGTGCTGAAAATTTGATTGGTTGGAAGAAGACATAGTTGTTAGCTGAACAAAATTTGCTCGTATATGCTGTGGCTCAAAATTAAAAGCATGATAGTCTATGATGAAGATAATTACAAGTAGCTTTGGGAGTTAAGGGAATTTTGACTGAATTATAACGGTCCTGAGCAAAAATGATAAAAGAGGAAAAGAGAGGAGCTTAGCGAATATTTTTGCGTTGTTTTGTTTTGCATGGAACACAGCATGGGAAATAATCACAGGAGTAGAAATGAATATGTTTGTGTTGACCATATTAAAAGACTGTTTAGACTGTGGCTCATGATAGCTGTTGAGCAGGTTTTAAGTTGTGAGTGAGTATTTCATAGTAAAACTTTAACAATAGGCCTTTCAAAATGATTTCCTATTTAGCATTCTTTCCATGTTATAAAACACTGGTATTTTTCTAGATATTAGTACCATTCCCTTTCCCCATCAAAGTAATACTATATTCTACCTCAGAACTTCTACCTTTTAAATGCCCTCAATGCAATTTAGAATTCATTTCAGATATGATTTTTTCTATGCTATTTTTGCAGCAAAAACTTTTTTTATATTTGTTCCCTACATGAGTCCACTTTTTATTACCATACCTAAATACCTGAGCTGGCTATTTATAAAGGATATAGGGTTATTTAGCTCATCATTTTGGAGGCTCAGGGGCATTTGTCTTTTTGCTGGTAGAGTTCCAAGGTGGCACAATATTGGGTTAATAATATTCCTTATTTATTGTGGGCTAATCAGGTCTGCAATCCCCTGAATGAGTGTATGGTGATGGCTAAATAAAAGAGTCAAATGGAATGATTTCAGGGTTCCAGGAAGATCAAAACCCTCTCACAGAATTTGAGATTCTCTCAGGGCTAAGACCAAGACCTCCTCTGGGTGACCTGTATTTATTTAGCTATCAGAAGAAGGGAGGGGAGTACTCAAGAAGGGTGGAAACACTCAAAAACGTCTTCAAGTAAGGTATTAAATTAATCTACCCAGGAGTGAGATGCTTGAGGCTACAGTCTTTATGTAGTTGAGGTTGGATCCAGGTGTCCTTGACTGTGATCTTGTCTTGTCCTTTGAGGCTTTCTGGCTTCATCCACCATTATAGGCCTCAGAAGGGATCAATGACTTACAGAGGTTCACTTACTATGAGTTCACTGTCCATCTCCCGACAAGGAGCCTAGGCCTTGAACAGATTCATGAATAAACATGGAAAGCCAATTGCTTAATTGAAGGCCTGCTCAGGGCTGCTTCGTAGTGGTCTCCACCAGCACAGCACATTACAGAGCAAGAGATAGAGCAAAGGCTCTGTGAGTGTGTCTTTTGGGCTCTTTTTCTTCTTTTAAAATCACTAGTATTCACTCACAAGCACACCACCCTGAGGACTTTGTCCAGTTCTAGTCACCTCCTGAAGGTCCTCCATCTGCTGGAGTCAATTTAAATTTAAAGTTCAATGTAAATTTCTAGGGTAGATACTTTGAAACAAGCACCTGTGGGAGAAACACCGAAACAGCATCCAACCCACAGCGTTCACTTAAATTACTGGATTTTTGTTATAAAATGAACCACGTTTGGTTTGAGAAGACATGTACAAGATAAGTACACATTCTTGAACGAGGGAGAACTATAGTGAACTTGGGTTGGAGGCTCGATCTAGACAGAGGGAGGGGGCGGAAGTGGAGGAAGGAAAAGAGAATCGGCCACTGCCCTATGGAGGTTATGAGGAAATGAAAATGAGAATGGCACTGGGCAGAGGAAATGATAAGAAAATATACAATTGGCAATGACACAAATAGAACATAATGTTTGCTCAGACATGAAGGAAGGAACAAAACAGCTATGTGTCATGAAAAGCTACACAGCTAGGCTTTGTTTTTACCTTTGAAAAGTAAAAGGAGCTTAAAGAAATCACACGGAGCCACAGTGAAGTTCTGGGTATGGGCATGTAGATAGCATTAAGAACAAAAGAATAATTTGAATGAAACTTGAATAGGCAACTAATGAAGAAGATAACCTATGTAAATTAGACACTCTACATTATTGTATACATGTATTTATATAAAAACTATATAAGCCAATGCTATTTATAAGCATACTTTTCATATATATTTTAAAAATATATCAAGTGATGTTTGTATTATTTTGGAGTTTAAATTTTGCAACTCAGAGGAAATATTTAAAGGACATGTAAGCTGAGGGACACATATACATGAAGCACATACTAACATTTTGAATAATTCATAGGTTAGTGTTCATAAAAAGAATATTTCTAAAATTAATTGTTTTCTTGAAGCCTGTGCTACAAAACAGTGAAAGAAAAAAAGTCAGTTGATTCCGTATCCACTGCCAATACCAATTTCCTGTGGAATGACACGGTGAGAGAACTCAGGCAGTAGTAATTTCAATCACCTCAAGATTTACTTATTTTCAGTTGCAAGTTCAGTCTGGTGAAAGGTGTTATAATGGCAGCTCAAGATCCCCAAAGTGAATTAGAACATGAAAAGCAGTAATTTAGACTGTTGCACAAGCAGGGTTCTGTCTTGATCTCCAGAGAGTTGCCCTGGGCACTCCTTTTCTGCTTATGTTAATTCTACTTAACTATAATCTTTTCTGTAGAGCGAAGGCTCCTCCCCACCACCACACAAACACACACACACATTTTTGTTAATGCATATTGGTTTTATACATTAATGGATTTTGTTTGAGAAGTTCTCCACATTAACATAACATAATTTAATCATTACCATCATCCCCTTGGCTGTAAGCCTCTCACCACATTTGCACATGTTTTGGGGGAGATTTTAATCTGTATAATATATTTTGATCATATTTATACCACCTATTACTCATCCTTACACCTCCTCCTTCCCTTCTTATAATTTCTCTGTATGCCTTCACAATGCACTGACCTTTAGTCAACGTGACAGAAGATCATTGTCTCCATGGCATTAGTAAATTCACATTGTGTAGATGACACTGTCAACATTGTATAGAGGATTTTATTAATGTGCAGAGTTTTTTCATACTATTATCTCATTTGCTATTTAACAAGAATACTACGATTCAATTGACTTGATAGTTGATTTAGTATTTTCTCTGATTACGCCAAGCATAGTGTAACTACACACTTAGTACTTTCAATCGTGGATTAGTAGTGCCCTAGGTGACTAGAAGTTTGCACATTATTGTTTCTCTATTTCATTTCATATCATTAATAAATGATCTAAACCTATCATGATTATCTTAATGATCATATTATAATAATATATAAATAAATTTCAGAATTTGCATTTCAAAACAAGGATTATTTACTATGTGAATATACAACTACAGTCCTCAAATTCGAGTTCAAAAGCTGAAACATTTATGACTGCATTCCTGAAAAGATTTGGGGCTCAGATATCAATTTCAGAAAACTATGTACTGAAGCTTGTAAAAGCAGAGAATGATTTAATATGTAGTATTTTGAAATGACTTACAAAATCTTGGGAATTCTAGAGAACTATATCCCAGTAGAAATAATTTCTCCAAAATTCTATTGAAATAAGCCACCGAAGATTCTGCCACTATTATACCACAGAGAAGCTGTCTGCTGTGGTCAGAAAACTCATGCTTCTGGCTGTGGAAACAATGATATTGGCTAAAACACATTGTAGCATTTATGCAATTTATCTTTATGTAGCCAGTAGACACAGTGTTCATGAGATAAATGTTAAATACTTACAAGTTGCAAAAATACATCCTATAATACTGATGTACACATTTATTTTCACTCAGGTTGTCTTTTGACAACTCACAAGAATTACAAATGTTAAGTATGATCATCACGATAATCCAGGTGTATTAAATATACCAATAGGTTTTGAAATATTCGCGATAGTAAGATATTATGATAAACATATCCTAGAAATCTTAATGATTATAAAATGTGTAGTTTTTACACTCAAATGGACTACCTAAGTAATGGGTGAAGCTGAGGCTATTCTGATCTATACTGCATTCACAAGCAGCAGGCTTTGCATACCATGTATTATAACTAAACTTTCAGGAGCCTGGATCAACATTCAGTTGACAAATGGTAAAAATGGTGTGTTTATGGCCTAGACCTAGAAGTGGAAAGACAACTTCCTTCTACACCTCATTTGACAAAAGTAGCCAGAGCATTCCATCTGACTGCAGCGGAGACGGTGGGCTTGCAGCACAGCATGGTTGTGGAAGGAAGACAAAATGGTTGTAGGGAACAAAACTGATTCTGTGCCAGTGTTGGAGACAAACTGTTCAGATAATAGAAATCGTGATGTCAAATTTTACTATAAATGTTACTTTTGAACGAAACTACTAAGAAATAGACAAAAAAATTGATCTATAAAATGATAAGGCTCTAAATATCCCTCTACAACCATACTGTTGGGATTTCATGGATCTTTACATGATTCATCATTCTCCACAAGACAGGGCCCAGTCATTTACACTGTGGTCCTTTGCACATAAACATTTTCTGAGGGAGGCAAATCACAACTGCTGTTTCTCCTGAAGCGAGACATTCTTTGCCCTTGATAGGTACAGCACTTTCCCTCCCCAGTTAACTGTGTTTCATGGGAGTGTCCATTAACTGACGCTGATGTGAAATTTTTATGTCTAAGCATGGACGTTTTAAAAAGGCTGATGCTAAATCTAAGATGATATTACTTAAAAATCAAGCTAAACCCATAACAGGTAAGAACTGTGAAGAGTTGAAATGCAAGGAGAAGGGGCAGAGAAAGATCTTTAGAAAGGGGGAAATATTTTGTAGGTACTCTGCATAGAAGAAGATTGCTTCCTTCTATATAGTTTTATTTTCCTAAATTCCTCCAATCAAGTAAAATATTTTCTGAATGTTAGTTTTACATGCTAATTTAAATGTTGTCATAGGAAAACACAGTGTAAGAAAAATATAGAAGGATCAGATATTCTCAAGGCTACAATTTGAAGAGTAGAATCAGGTTTTAGTATACAGAGCAAAGGACTAAAGAAAACTTACTTTTGGGCTAAGTTAGGGAGTCTTTATCTGTGAACATCCTAAAAATAAAGAAAATTCAGAAATAAGATAAGCCAAAGTTTAATTGATAAAAGTTTAATGTTAGTTTCCACATTCAAGAATATCTAAGCTTCTTCCATTAACAGTTCAGAATTGGAAATATGGTTTATATAATATAAATTTGGTCATTCCAGTGTCATAAATTTACACTGACTGTACATTTTATAATTATTTTCATACATCTTTCTCCTCATTTTTCTGTGTACTAATTGGTAGTAGCATTTCCCATTTACCTTTTCACAAATGAAATATATAATAAATGTGTTTTATTGATGTTATTTGTGTAAAGGGTCATACATGATGTTATTTGTGTGAAGGATCATATCATTCCACCAGAATATGTAAAAAAAGACCTTAAAGTATTATTAGTGGATCCACAAATCAAATGATTTATTTAAGAAATTAAAAAAACTTTTCAATAAAGTTTCTTAAAATTGCACATTTTCCTCAATGAGAAGCACATCATGTCTAACATAAGAGTCACTGAATTTTTTTATTGCCATGACCACTATTAAATTTAAATGTCAATAGGTCACTAACATGAATTTAAACATTTTTCAGAGTTGAGAGAATATTTCTCCATCTTGTTTTTTTTTTTTGTTCTTGTTGTTATTTTCCAGTACCAGGAACCTAACTCATGACCTTGAGCCTGCCAGGCAGGCGCTGTGCCGCTGAGCTAAATCCCCAGCCCCTGTTTCTCCATCTTGGACTTGGCATGCATTGGAGTTTCTTAGGTTGTTAATGTAGATATCTATCAACCCATCTATATATTTACTGATAGATAAAATTATATGGTGTTGGGCTGGCCAAGCTATGCAAGCAGCGTCCAGAAATGGGGACAGGAAAGCAGCTGATTCTCTTTACATTCTCCAGCAGGAATCCTTGATTTCAGCCTTATGCGGCCCATTCCAGATGTCCAACTTCCAGAATTAAAAGTAATATTTTTTATGTGTTTTAAACCACTGTCTGATAGTTTTTATAGCAACAAAACTAAAAACAAAATAAAACAAAAACGAATGCTATGGAATCCAATTGGAAGTTATTCTTTGTAGATGAAAAAAAAAGTGGATTTTACCTTTCTAAAAGCAGAAAAAAAGTCTCAGAAACAGTGTACAGTATTTGCAAAAGAGAAGATTTCCTAAGAAGCCTGGGTGGTCATTAAGGATATGATTTAAGTAACAAGAATGATAACTTTGAGGTTCTCAACTATTCATATCATACAGGCGAATTAGATAATTCAATCAATATAATTTCAGTAATAGATAATAAAAAAGAGAGAAGATGGCATGAGGATCAGAACCAACGAAGTCAAATACCAATTTGTTTGTAACAGAGACACCACACAGGGCAAAGTCCACTCCACTGGGACCATTATGAAAGTGACCTATTGATCCCAAAACTTCTGTAATCCTTTCTCCGTTCCAATTGCTCACCTACATATCTCTACCCAAGGTTGCCTCTAAGGATGCCAGCAAAAATATTCAAATAACTCCATGTCTGTGATTTGATAGTCAATTTTATTATTTTATGATATCTAATATCTGATGACAATTTTAGAAATTGAAGAGCTACCTGTTAATATCTTCATGTCTGTCTACTTCAGCTTTCTTGGTTATTTGAACTTGGTATTTTTCTTTTCCCTATTGTGCTTTGTATGTGTGTGTGTCCTTACTCCTTTCTCACCCAGGGTCCCCAGTAAGCTGAAATATTACTTGAGAGGACGTTGGCTCCCTCTCCATAAGGGAATAAAAAGGGGAATAAAAAATGGTCTGTGCAAGCAAATAACTAGAAATGATCTCAAAAGCATAGAATTGTAGGTTATTTGTATAACCATGCTCATACCCTGCCACACATTTAGTAAAAAGGGAGAAGTGACAGTGGAATAGATAGGATTTGTGTATGAAAAGGAATTTGGCTTGTATACTATTAAAGAAGTTCCATTTTCTTCTAATGCCACGATAAAAGCAGAAGTTTCTCAAAAGCTGAGAAACTTGGCAGTAGTTTAATATGGGAAAAATCCAGAAAGGAAGTTTCTGGAGATAACAAAAGATATCTCTAAAGCACACACTAATTATTAGTGCCCAGCTATTTTTAGATGAAGTTTCCCCTGGAAAGGCTACCCCTTTCTAGGCATATCTGTCAGTCATAAGGAAATGAAAAAGAGACAGACAGAGAGAACCAAGAAAGTGCAATCTAGTATCTGGAATATTATAATTATTCTTTCATAGTTCAATATATATAATATACATAAATATATATGTATATATATGTTTCTAGTGTGTTTCTAGAATATTTATGACATTATTTTCAATGTCTTTCATTCTTTTGTTTGTTCACTTATTCAAAAACACTGAAACAACACTACTGTATGAGAACAATTGTGTTAGATATCCAGGAAATGTGTCTGAGACCCAGAATAATCATAGTTCTCGTTGTGTAATGATCATAGCAAACTTTGTGCTAGGTTTACTGTGAATTGGACTGGGAGTTGCACTATCTGATTCTCATAAACAAATAATTATGCAGCAGTGCTAAAAATATCCCTGATGTACACATGAGGAGTTGAGGCAGAGTTGAGTTACTCTCCCAAGTCTACACTAGTGAAGGTCATACTGGCACACGGCCAGTCTGTACCTGCTGTGGTTCAGATCAAAAACGTCTCCAAAAGCCTTATGTGCTCAAGAGGGGGGCTTTTAGAAAGTAACTAGACCATGAGGCATGACGATCCATTGATGGTTTAACCGCTGATGTGTCCCTAGCCCACGGAGCTGCTAGGAGGTGGGTCATGATAGGAGGAAGTAGGTCCTGGGGCATGACAGAGAAGATTATATCCTGTTCCCAGCCCTTCCTCTTCTCTGGCTCTTTCCACCTCTCAGCTGCCTGGCTGCTATTGGGTGAGCAGCTTTCCTCTGCTGCAGTTTCTGCCCTGGAGCCACCGGCCACGGACTAAGACTTCTGCAAGCATGGGGCAAAATAAACCCATTCTATTTTAAATTATGTATGTCAGCTATTTTGTCCCAATAACAGAAAAGTGACTACTGCGGTGCCTTTAGCCATCACGGTGAAGAGATCTCTGCGATGCTCTTACGCTTCTGTAAAGTCAGGCTAGCAATGGAAGCAGACTGCTTGTACTGAAGCACAGAAGGCGTACAAGAAGTATCCAACTCCTGACCCCACAGCAGGGGAGGACTGGTCTAAGCTGCAGGCTGGGCAATAATAGAGAGCTCCTCAAATGCTGGGGTTGGAGGTCAAATTGTTCAAAAAATGAGAAACAGCATCGTCTCAAGGTTAAAAAGGAGAAGTAAGATCTGGGTCATTTGAAAAATGAAGTGAAGTTCAGGGGACCTGTAGGAAAGGGTAACAAAATTAATTTGGTGTTGGTAAAACTATCTTAGAGTTAGGGTGCCAGAGCTACAGACTGAATCTTTCTTTCACTCTTCTTCCGAAAGAGGAAATAACTGACTTGTCTCCTGGACACTACTTGGGATAAAATGCAAGTGTGTCTTTCAGTGGGCTGCTGCCTCTCCAGGAAGACACATTCCAAGTTTCAGGACGCCAGGGAAATGTAACGTGGAAAGCAACAATGGAGTACCAGTCAGCCATAAGTAAGAATAAACGTGACATATTCCTAGGTGCGTGGGTGCACCTAAAGACCACACTCTTAAGTGAAGTAAATCTCTCACACATGTGTAAATATCACATTGTATCTCTGATGTGAAAAACTGAAAGAGTAAAGGAGGACTGAAATGTATAATAGACATTGCAAAATAGGAAGAAAGTGATCAAATGGGAGGGAGCACAAAGGAGGGGGAGGAAGGAAGTGAAAAGAAAAAATGAGAAAAGAAAGATAAAATGGAAACAAAGCTTTTATCAATAAGAGGGGGAAGAGGAGCAGAATGGGGGGAGGGGAGTGGGGAAAGTAATCAGGTTGCAGCACGTGTGGGGACAATTCCATATGAGGAATGTGATCATTATGTGTATCTGAATTGTGCAAATAAGCTTAATTAATGATAAAAACTGCTAAAGAAAGAAATTTACCAGACAGTCTACATTTCTGACCTAGTAGGTTACCAGTTTTTCACTTGCCTCTTCTTATAGTCAGTAGCCAACAATCTCTTTGAAAATATTGTATGAAGGCAATATGTTCTTTGTGTGTGTTCACACATGTATGGTACTGGGGACTGAACCCATGACATTGTGCATACCAGGAAGCCAATATTCTTGTAGGCTATTTTATTTTAAAGAGAAAAAAATAAAAACAAAATTTCAAAACAAGCTAATAGGAGAGTAACGATGGCTAATATGTTGTGTATTGCTATCTTCAAATTAGTTACACAGAGTATGAGATATTTAACTGTCCAAACAATATTAGCATAAATCTTTCTTCTCAATGAACTAAGAGAAGTTAGTAATACATCTATCTCAACTATGATATATACAAATATGTATACATATATATATAATTTTTTTTTCTTTTCGCTTTCCCCTTCCTTCTTTTCTCCATTCCTCCATCCCAATTTCTCTCTCCTTTTAAAGTTTCTTCACATTTTACAATATCTATTGTACATTTTGTATCTTAATTACTCTTTCAGCTTCTCATACTAGGGAGACAATATGATGTTTACACATGTGTATCTGGTGTATTTCACTTATGATTGTGGTCTCAAGTTGCATCCATTTATCTATAAAAGTCTCTAGTTTTTTCCTTCTTTATCGCTGAGTAGTACTTCATTGTATAAAAAGACCACATCACTACATTCCTTGGCTGATGGGCATTTGGGTTGTTCCCAAGCTCTAACTATTACAAATCTTCCTACTACAAACACAAGTGCACATATATCACTGTGGTATTTCATTTCTTCTGGAAAAATACCCAGAAGGGGAATAGCTGGGTCAAATGGGACTTCCAATATTAGTTTTTTGAGGATTCTCCACACTGATTTCCACAGTGGTTGCACCAGTCTATACTCCCACCCACAGTGGAGAAGTGTTCCGTTTTCCCCATTTATTGATAATAGCCATTCTTTCCAGGGCAAGATGAAATCTCAGTATTGTAATTTGCATCTTGTGAATGGCCAGTGATATTGAACATTTTTTATATGTTTCTTCACTCTTTGTATTTCTTCATCTAAGAAGTGTATATTCATCTCAGGTGCCCATTTTTGGATTGGGTCTTTAAATTTGAGAGGTCTGATTTTTTTTAGTTCTTTATACATTTTCTATAGTAATCCTTTGTCTGAAGAATAGCTGGTAAATACTTTTTCCCAACATTGTGTGTTGTCTCTTCATTTTCTTCGTGGTTTCTTTTGCTGTGCAAAAGCTTTTTAATAAGATGAGATCCCAGTTGTTGATTCTTTGTGATAGCTCCTATGCAACTGGGACTTTATTCATAAAGTCTTTGCCTCTTGTAGGCAAACTAAAACTAAAGATATCAACTTATAACAGTAAATGGAGGGTAAGATGTTAGAACAAGAAAAACTTATAAAAGGAATAGAAGCATTAAGGCAAATGCCAAAAACTGACTAAAAAAGGTAATATTGTAGCAGAAAATGCACCCCCAGTCAGTATACTTCAGTTTGTTAGGTGCCCAGGTGATAGCACTTATTCCACATCTAGTTGCTCCTGTCTCTTTCAAATGCTGGTCACTCTGATGCATAGTTGGTCACTATGATGTACATTGCATAAACCAATCCCCAATTGACAAGTCATTCTGCCTCTGTACTTCCTGGTTCTTTATGTCATATAAGCCCTAGACCACCAGATATCAGGTCCTGATATTCTGGGAATGATTCCGGTCAGTGCCTGTCAACATAAATAAATCTGCCTCCAAATCCTGGGTGTTGTTTCCCTGTTTCTGCTTACCATTGCAATATGAACAGTGATTTTAAAAGACACTGAGTAAAGACAAAACTTTTGAGAAAAAAGCCAATATTGCATGAGGCTATGGAAATATTTTGTGGGGACAGCAAGGATAGAAAAACAACAGAGAGAAAATTGATGCTAAAATAGCAAAATCAAATTACAGGTAGGAGAAATTGCTGTATTATCAAGGTAAAAAGTATAAAGAAAATGCCAGAAAGGAGTAAAGACAGAAAGCATGACATAGATTTAAAAAAGAAGGGCAAAAAATGGACTTGGGATATTAAAAATAGACAATAATATGGCACAGAAAAAGGAATTAAAAATGAAGGAAAACTTTTTAAGAAAGAAAATTATAAGTCACCTCAACAGAAGTAATATATGCCAATGGTAAGGAATTAATTAAAGAACTAGAAATTATTCTGCAGGCAACAATTCAATTCAGAGATTCAATGGGTTGATTAAAGTAAAGTTTGAAATATCATTTGGATTTAATTTTCAATGGTTTCCCTGGAGTCTGTCAGTCCTTTATAACAGAATGCTAAAAAGACTTTCAGATTGAAGATAGATGGGAAAAGGTGAAAAAGTCAGCACAAGTAAAATTACCAACAATTTTATTACCAGGGAGAGAAGAAAAGCTCTGGAGCCTGGCAACGACTAAGATTACTAAACACCGATCACAAGACTTCTGAAGACATCTCTCTGGAAAGGTTGGCAAGCTTAAGAAAGGCATGACACACAGGGCAAATGATATGCTAGAGCCAAAAATAGCTGATTGTGAATTTCAGAGGAGAGCTGGCACGGACAAAAATGAAGAGGTGGGAAAACTATTAATTAATTTATTCAAAAATACCACTTTAGAGATAAACAATATATATTTTTCTTTCCCTAAACACAGATCCAAAACAATGTTTGTTAGATAACCTGTTGAAATACCTGAGGATGTAAAATATTAAAATGACCCACATTCTATTACTGAACGGGTGGGCAAAGAATTAAATTAATGGGACAAAGACTGTGAGACATCTACTCAGACAGGCTTTTAGTATGATGTTTGCTCTGTAGACTCTGTCAAAGGAAAATAAATAACAAATCTGAGAGAAGACAAATGAAAATGATTTAAAAAGAGATGCTATCATAGGTTAATAAGCCTACATACCATAAGCAGATAGAATCTCTTTGACAATAGCAGGCAGACCAAAGATGAGAATATTTAAAAATCTTTGAAGCATATTCTAGGAAAGCTGAAGCAAGAGGCAGCAAAGCAATGCTATGAAATGAGACACAGGTAGATCTGATAATGTAGATGATCTCAAAGTGTACACTGAGCCACTGGCAATATTTGACTTGGCTTTGGAGGGAAGAAGATACAATATGACATTAGTGCAATAAAAATAAGAGAACAAAAGATGAAACTAACATAGGGAGTTTCAAAATTATTAGGAGGCAACATATGTATAATTAAGCATTGCCTAGTGCTGATTTCCATTCGCACATTGCAGCTCCCTCAGCTGCATGTGGCTCCTTTGACAATCAGTCATTTTAAAGTCCTGGTTAAAGAAGAGATGCAAGAAAACTTAAGAGGATCCTCTGTGCTTCTCAGGCGAGGACAGAATGGTCAATGTCAAAGTATTTTATTAATCAATTTCTTCCTTTCTTTCCTTCCTTCTTTCTTTCTTTCTTTCTTTCTTTCCTTCTTTCTTTCTTTCTTTCTTTCTTTCTTTCTTTCTTTCTTTCTTTCTTTCTTTCTTTCTGTCCTTCAAACATATAGGACAGAAATTGGCAAAGCCTAGGAGAGATGTTGAGGTGTGGTGGGAACTCATCCTCTTTGGAAATCACACAGTTTTATAATCTTCAGCTGGCTGAGCGTCTGGGCTAGTTACTTACCAAGCTGGAATCTGTTTTGTTTTCATGGGTAAAAGGAGGATAGCAGCTGTGTGTGTGCGTGTGTCTGTTTGTGTCTTAAAATGGTGACAGTTAAATGAGTGACACATATTAAGGGTTTAACGTGTAAGTGTTCAAATAGTTTGATAGATTTTAGAGGAAGTAGCATTTTAAAATTTAAATACAAAAGGAGAGACAATATTGAAATATTCACAATACTGGAATAAAACAAAAAAGAATTTGAAATTGTGCTTCAGAAGTGTTTCTGGGTAACTACTAAGTAATATTATGTGGACTGTTTTAAAAACAAACAGAAAAATAAAGCAATAATCAATTGTCCAAGCACGGGAACTATAAATAAAAGAGATGAAACAATATAGTAGAAGGCACTTGAAGCCATTTGGCAGTAAAGGAGAAGAGGAATGGGTCCATCCCATTAGCAATTATAGTGCATATGGGACCTGATTAAAATAGGAAAGAGAGCAAACAAACATGATAATTACTGTTTGGGGAAGTGAAAAATGCAAAATATTATCTGTTCGTTCATTTATGTATGGAATTAACAAACATTTATTGTGCTACCCATTTTTTTCTTTTTTTGGTACTGGGAATCAAATTCAGAACCTTGCCCTTGCCAGGCAGGTGTTTGTGCTCCTGAGCTATGTTCCCATCCTTGTGCTACCCATTTTAAAATGGGAAAGTAAAGTGAGTATGTAGGAAAAGTAACTAATTTATAAAAGAGAACCATATACATATTTTGCATTACATTATTTTATGATATATTTAGTGGTAACTATAGTAAGATCGGTATCTTTGTAAAAAAAAATTAAGATACTATATCTCTGTTACAGCCTCAAACAAGCATAGCCGGTCTGATTTTTATAAATTTGAGGAAAGACTTAAGATAGCCTGACTCAACCAGTATTTTGCACAGGGCAAATAAGAAGAGTGACATGCTTCTCACCAGCTTCAGATCTGCCCTTGAGCTGCTCTGCACATCAGTAAACTGGAGTTTGGGTGGGGAAAGGGAGCAGAAATGGATGAATTTAACAAAGGCTAGTGCTTCTCCAAATAATGCCTGGGAGGCCAGATAGTTGTGCATCATACACACAAACCCTTTAAATTCTTACACTTGGTTATTTTTGGCTACTGGCCTGTGACCTATACAAGGCCAAGCTTTCTGTATAATCATCTGGGTGTTCACAACCTGAACCCAGCTCAATGCATGACACAAATGTGGCATTTAAAATTTGTGCAACTTTTTGCATTTGTTTTAGTATCCTTTTGTTTATGATTTTGTAATATAGTAACGTGTCTAGACTAATAAGTTACATACTCCCAGACTAATAAATTAAATCCCAGTGAGTTCAGTTAAAGATATTCCTGGCTGACAAGGGTACATTGAACTCATATATTTTCAAACTTTCTCTAACAGAAATGTCATGATTAGAGATAATTTTCATTTTGTAAAATATTGGACCAGATGGTGAAATTTCAGCAAGGTAGCATAGTTTGAGTAAACAATTTAAATACCATTTTGCAGGATTCTACCCACCACAACAAAACCAAATAAAAAAAAAATAAAGAAATAAAGCAAGTATTAGCATATTAAAAACTACTTATTATGTCGAGGTGACATCCAGGGTCTGTAGTCGTAATGTTGCTATCACGCAGCCAGTAGCTGAATCAATTAGAAGTAGAACACGATATTATCCAGTTTTTAAAAATAACCCGACCGAAAAGGTTGCCAAGATACTGAGCTTTGATCACTTGGAAAGCTCGTTCTCCTGGTTCCTTTTGTTCTGTCTACCCTGCACGACGATGTTTGTTGCTATAGTTAAATCCAATTCTCGTTTCTCGTGCTGCTGCGCGCCGCTGAGATGCACAAAGGGCGGATAGCACTGCGTCTTCAGACAAAATTCCTCTGCCATGGTGCAGCTTATTTCCCATAGTCATCCTCAGAAGTCTAATGGCATTAGGGCTTCCCAGTTTATGCCAAAGCCAGGTGTTTTACAGACAAAAGTATATTTTCTTTTGTAATTGTGCTAAGGAGAACCAAGAAAATTGTCTACTTGACTAACGTTAGTAAATTTCCTCGGAGCTCTTTCTCAACTGTGCGCCATCCTTCAAGTCACTCTCAAGTTAAGTTTTGCAACAATCCTACTAAATTGATTTAGGTTAACCACCCCCCCAATTTCATGCCTATCACTCTCCTTATCTGGTCATATTTTTCATTCTCCACCATTCTGCAGGTGATGTTTGATCACTCTGGTCTGCCTTTAACAAGACTGTGTCGGTGATGTTTCCTCTTAGTAAATTCTATCCACCACCCCCAAACCCTAGTCACTGACTCTAACTCCAAGTTTTCCTTGGTGTATTAAAGGATAAGTACCGCCTCTCTCTCTTACTGAAAAATGTCATCTCTTATTCTATATCTATCCCAAGACCTAAATAAATTCTATTTTATTTTTTCAACATGTGTCATTGAATAATATCTTTCTTTAACAAGGAGAATTCCCCTTTCACTCTTGCATATTATTCTATATTAACCTGCAATTATGACAACACTGAAACGTTACTTGGAGTGTTCAACACAGAGGATTTCGTCTTCATGTAGACTTCGTCTTTGTTCATGAGTTTAACAACCGAGTTAACATAGTGATGGAGCTTACAGCCTAAAAGAAAAATGGACTAAGGCAAGAGAATTGCAGTGATTAGTTCTTGGAAATGGAATTCCTTGGGAAAAGAGGAAAATTCTATTTTGCCATAATAACACACACATACACACACACACACATAAACACACAAATTTGGATCAAATGTGCTTTTCTGTAATTTTATGATTTTTTCTAATAAATTTATTTAAGTTACAGAAATATAACAAACAATTCATGTTGAAAACTGGAGTTACTGGGGCTGGGGATTTGGCTCAGTGGCAAAAGCGCCTGCCTGGCAAGTGCAACGTCGTGAATTCGGTTCCCGGTACCGGAGAAAAGCAAAAAAAAAAAAAAAAGAAAAAAAAAGAAAACTGGAGTTACTGTGGACCACAGTACTGTGGAGAGAAATTCCTCAACTATGGGCCAGATCCTGGGAAGAATATTTTTCACATAAAGGAATGTCTCAGCTAACAGCTGAGTCAGTGTCACGCATCCTTGCTTCCTTGCTAGCCACAAGCTATCGGCAAGTTCCTATCTCTATGCTTTTCTTTCTTCCATGCTGCTATTAGAAATATTTATCATTGCAGTGTCCAGCATATCTCCCCAAACTAAATTCACAAGACACCAACACTGTTTTGTGAAAGGGTTGAAAATACTTCTTTTTTGAAAGAATTGTCTTGAATAATCCCATCCATTAGTTCTGCTCTTACTAAAAAAAGAAACCTATAAAATTCAAGGTGAAAGAAAATTTAGGTTCATATCAGCATTTGTGTTCCAAAAGTTTAATGGCTCCCTATGGCCTACCACATTAAGTGTAAAGACTGCATGCCAACGCTTAGCAGCCTGGTCTTTAACTTAGAGTAAGTGAATTTTGTTTTCTACCAGAGAAAAAAGTAAAATGATTAAAGGTTTTTGCCTGTTAGTGTGTAAACCCCTAAATTGGTCCACCTTTTTGTATTTTAATAGATAGTATTAACTATTAAATTTAAAAATGTCTATCAGCTGAGGAATGGATAAAAAAGATGTGGCATTTTGATACAATGGAGTATTATTCAGCTATAAAAAAGATAATCTTGAAGCTTTTATAGGAAAATGGATGCAACTACAGACACTACTCATAAGTGAAATAAATTAGACCCACTTGTGTGAACATCTTATTGTCTTCCTAGTGTAAGAACCTGAAAAAGTAAATAAAACCCAAAAGCTACAGTAGATATTGTGAAAGGGAAAGAATTTGCTGAAAGGGAAGGAACAACTAGGTTGAGGAAAAGGAGAAAAGAAAGAAAGAAGGAAGGAAAAAATGTGTATGGATATACAAAGATAGCTGGGATAATTGTACTGCTGATGTCTATTGGTTTACAGAAAGGAATAGTTAATGCTTACATTTTTCTTTTTCCAACCAATTTTGCATGATTATATCTGGTAATATGAACAATTAATTGAAGACAACAATATGCAATATAACAACCATTATTGAATCCCTACTGCTTCAATTAGTGAAACTCTGTATCATTTCTAATGTTTTTTATTATTTTTTGTTCCCTTTAATTGTTTGATCATCTTACAACTTACATCTTACATGTAATAATCTAGTAATCTAAGGAACTTCACTGAAGGTAAAAAGATAATATAACAAGCATTGTTAACTTCCTATCACCTTGTTTTGAAATTCTGTATTATTTTTACTGTTTTTGTGTTATGTTGTTTTTGTCTTGGTTGTTGTTATTTTGTTTTCTTTTCTCTATAAAATAAAAAAATTTAAAAACAATCAAGTTAATTTAAAATAACTTGAAAGAGGAGTTTCATTTAGTATGTTTTACCTATTAGGTAGAAAAAGTTTATTTTAGGATACTGACATATTTTCCTTATAAAGTGAAATAGTTTATTTTCCTTTAGAATTTCAAGTGATTGACCCCAAATCTAATATGTACCACATTTTCTCTTCACAGCCTTAGACATAGCAAGATACGAGTAATTGCAGGTTCTAGGATTCTTTCTGAAATCCTGTTCTCCCAAGATTACTGTATTCCCCTAGGCATTGCAGTTTTCACAAATGGATGGCTTTTAATTTCATTTCACTGCTTCAACATGATGCTGATAGAGTCTCCTATGCTACCTCCTGTTAGAGGTGCTAGAAATTGGACCACTGGACTGTTAGACTAGCAAACCTCTACCTGGTATACTAACAATATTTGCTTATGGAAATCAATTTTATATAGTTTTAATTATGAAACGTAAATGTGCAAACTCAATTAAACAATCTCATTAGTACCTTCTTTCCAAAATGAATTATGGTAATATTTGAAGCCAAGTCATTTAGCTAATTTTAGGAGAAAAAAGAAAGCAACAACAACCAGAGAACAATGGGAATGAGTCCCATTTTGCTGGATAGTGTACCTAGTAAATAATTTATTTTGTTTTGATCGTATTTCTAACATTTGCTGGTAATTTCACAGTGCTGGACTGAAAGTAAGCAACAATAATTTTGAAAGTATCTACTTGAAGAACGGAAACTAAAAGGTTATTTTTAATTATAGCTTAAATGACTGCTAATAACCTAAGCAAGATCAAGAATAATACCAGAAAGAAGATTTTACGACAATGTGAAAAAATTGCAAGTCGAGCTTTGTTAAAATACGTGACTCATAGGAACATGGGACAAATTATGCCTTCCCAGCCCTAGTGATTCTTAATTTCAAAGCTAAATGTTGTACTCACATCATATTTTGGATGCGATGATGAAAGGGATACATGGAACTTTATTATTGTCTCAGGGACGTAGTCCTCAGAAGGAAGAGGAATAAATCTGAAGCATTCCGTTGAGTAAATTATCCATGTTTCTGGGTTCCATACAGTAAGTAGATTGTGTGCAGAGAAAGGGAAAGTGTGTCCAGAGTGGAGGGAAGTCTTTGCATTGATTATATTTGTCTGAACCCCTCAAAATATTTTCTTTAGGGATAATAGAGCAATCCACCTTTATGAATGTCTGTTTTATGCCTTCTGTATTCCATGGAATGAGTGTTTTATAGAGCACTTAGGAAAATGGAAAGAGTGCTGAGTTTAAAATCACAGGATAGACCTGGCTTTCAGCACTTGTCACATTCTAGCAGAACACCCTGACCAACTTATCCTCTTCCTCCTTCGTAGGTTTTCCTCATCAGAAAGGGGAAATGAGGGTACCAACATTGTCTTTTACATAATTTGGTTTAAAGAGCAAATGAGATCTGGAAAATCATAAATTATGAAATTATAGTAAATCACATACTAAGTTTATATATGTAATATATTTGACATGGGAGATACTAGAACAGATATCTACATTTTGTTGTTTTGTTTAAAATTTGGAAATCTCCTTTTCTTAGTTTAATGGTCTCCTTCACTTTTCTTTATTCAAATTCAATAGCTATTGTTTTAGTTCTGAAATATTTCTGAGTCCAATTTCATGAATTTGACTTTCAATTTTGCCATTTATTAGTAATCTGTTTAATTGTTTTACCTCTCACAGCCTCAAGATTTTTTCTGTAAATAAAGATAGTAGTATGACTACTCAATCAAGTAAATTATTTGAATGATTAAATAGCATTACATGTGTCAAGTTCTCCCTACAATGCTGCACACAGAATAAGGATTTAATACATATTGGCTGCATTTTATTTTATTTTCACACAGATTCACAGAGTCACTAGCCCACTTCAGGGTAGTCTAGTCCCTCCACCTTCTTTTCCATCTTTGACACAAAAGACATTTCTCTTTCCTCATTACTCCTTTACCCTTTCTTCATTTCTTCACTACCTTTGAATTCCATTGCTTATTGTACGCAGTCTTTAACCTCATGTACCTCCTCACTTCTCATCACTAAATGACACTTTAGGCAAATCCTGAGAAGTGATGGATCCCATGCACCTTTTCCATCCTCTCTATTCTTGTTTCCTCTTGTCCTTCAGACAACCTTAAACAATCTTTGGTTGAAAACAAAAGCCAAACACACAATTGTGGGATAACACATATGTTTACTCTATTGCATCTCTACTTTTAATTCTGTGACTTCTTTAATTTCTTATGACCCTTAATAAGAGCTTCTCACTTCAACTTCTTTTATATTTGCTCTAATCTTTGTCTCAGAATGCATCCATTTTTCTTGGTTTTAGTGATAACTCCTATGTAAGTGAGTCACAAGCTTCCATCACGGGGCCTGATCTCTCGCCTGGCAGACGAGCACTCCAATTTCCCACTGGATATTGATCTCAAATACAAAGCACTAACATGTCTCATCCCAACATGCGACATTTTCAATTCAAAATGAGCCCTTTCTTTTACTTCCTCCATCTTTGTCCATGCAACTATCATTGTCCTTATCAGATATGAAGTGATGAAGTCATCTTTCACCCATTCCTCTTTTAAAATCCTTTATATTCAGTAGATGGCAAAGATATTCATGTTTTTATTTAAAAATAATTTCATTGGTCTTATCTTCATGAACCACACTTAAATATGGCCCTCATTAGTTTACCCACAATTGAGTGGTTATTATGACTCTATCTCTTCCTGAATCTCTTTTGCAACCCCACCAAAAATGTTTTCCTTGCTTCTCACAGCCACATTGATTATCATTACATTCACCTTGTTAGCTCTTGCCTAAAATGTCTAAAATGTTCATTGTGTTACTATATGTAGTACAAACTCTAATGGCTAATTTTCTGATTTCCTATTGCCTAAAGAACACTACCAGTCATACCACACTCCTTTGTAACACTCCCATACTACCCAGCTCCCCTTCCTCGATGCTCCTCAGAAGTATCTCTGTCTTTACTCACAAGATACTTTACTTTACTGCCACTGAAAGCAGGAAGACATGAAGACATGCTTTTCCTTCCACTGATACAGCAGTCTCCATCCTTTCTGGTACCAGGGGTCACTTTTATTGACAATTTTTCCACGGCCCGGGAGGAGTACAATAGATTTGTTTTTAGTTTCTTTTTTATTCATACTTGTTTGTGATACATAGGAGTAGTGTGCGACAGTTCTGGCATACCCACTTCAGCTCCACAAGAAGCAGGCAATAGGGATCCCTTGTATGCTCAGCTCACAGTATAGTTCTGGCTTCTATGAAGATATGACACTGATGCTGATCTGATAACAGGTCGAGCTAGGCATTAATAAGAGTAATGCAGAGTGGCTGAAAATACAGGTGATGCTTCACTTGCTTACCTGTAGCTCACCTCCCGCTATCTGGCCTGGTTCCTTCTGGTCTATGGCCCAGGAGTTGGGCACCTGTGCACAACAAAATCAAGCACGTTGTTTAAGTTATACTGCAGGAAAGAACAACTCCAAGTTCTCAGTGGTTTGCAACAACAAACGTTTGTTTCTCACCCATGCTGTATTAATCTCAGGTTTTCTGTGGCTCTTTGTATATCCTCTCCATTTTATTATTCAAACTAATAGAGCTCCATCCTCACCCCAGATAATGGCATTCTAGTTTTAGAGGATGAAAAGAATCTTATGACCTTTAGAGGATGAAAAGAACAACTTACTAGGGCCTTTGCCCAAAATTAGCATATTTTACTGCTCATGTGTCACTAGGCAAAGCAAGTCACATGGTGAGGTCAGGTGTCGGGGGGGCGGGGCCGGGGATACAGCTCAACCCCATAAGAGCCTGCCTGGCAAGCACAAAGTCCTGAATTTGATTCTCAGTACAAAAAAAAAAGTATAAAAAAGGTATCAGTGGAATGTGGATGTATCTTTTCTTCAATAAAGAACCACAGCAAACCCACAGCTAAGCTCGATGTCAACAAAACTGCAAGATACCATACTTCCATAAAGACAAATAGCTACTATTCTGAAAATTAGCAAGGTGTACTAGTCTATTCTCAAATAGTCTATTGTCATAAATATTTATCTTTCTTTTTTTGTTCACAAAATTCACTCACTCTCCAAGGAAGAGAAGCCCAACATGCAGCACAATATCAAAGATGAATCTTATGACCTTCTTTGTCTACATCAGGTCATGATATGACTGGTATTGACTTACAAGTGTATTAAGTAATGTCCCAGTTAATCTTAATGGAAAGTTAGACTGCATTAAGAGACCCCTGGGGAAGTGACTTGAGGATAGGGCACTATATTCACCAGTGGATTAAATCACTGATGTTCATAGCTGAAAATATTGTGAGCAGGTAGTTGCTCACTGAAAACCATACCTTTGGAAACTGTAGATATAGTTGCTCCACCTCTGAGCTCTCTTTCACTGCCACCATGAAGGGAGGAGCTTTGCTCCACATTCCCCTGTGGCATGATCTTTCTGCTTTGGAAGCAGGTGACTGTGGCAACATCTGAAACCATGGGCAAAATTAAACCTTTCCCTTTTGAGTATCAGGTATTTTGTCCCAAAAATGGGAACACTCACCAATAAACTAAAAGGAACAGTGATATCCCTGTATAACAGTGATACACCCAATAGACAATGGTAGGACAAGGACAGCATAATAATACATTTGTAAAAGAGAAGATAGGGAGCATGTACCATTTGCAGATCCACAGTGACTTACCAGGCTTGGTAGGGAAATAACTCATACTTGGCAGGAAAGAAAGTATTCTTCTACTGGGGACCCCTGCAGTGAGCCTGCTGTCTCCTGTGAGGTACTATGACACATGGTGAGGGAAAAAGAAAGAAAGAGCAGGAGATAAAATCACAGTACAATTGGGACCCAGGATGTTCACAAGGAACAAAAGGTCACGAGGTGACCAGAACCTCAACATTTATTGATCAAATAGGGGATCTGAGGAGGGGATTATCAGATGATGCAAAGGGGCAGAGCTGATCTTATGGTAAGAAGGATCTGGCACTGGAGTGACTTATAATCTTAGTGGTTTTAATTTTAGTTTTAGAGGGTGGGAGAGGCTGGCCTAAAGAGATGATGGGAAATCTCAAAAGGGTGATATGATAATCCCAAGCCTCCATTCATCCCTTAGAGAAGTAAGCAAAATTACTCTTTGTGAATTTGTTAGTGGCTGGCCGTGAACTTGTGGTGATCCTCCTGCCTCAGTTTCCCAAGCGATGGGATTACAAGCACCAAGTTCTGGGATTATAAGATGGGCACCCCATGTCCAGCTATCTTTCTGTTTTCTTTTACTTTTTATTTTAAAGATAAAAGAATGAAAACATCTTAACAAACACACATACACTTAAAAATAACACAAAAATAATAAAAGCAATACAGAAGCTCAGACAAGGTGATAGGAAATTAATAATGGTTGCTGTATTACATATTGATATCCTCAATTTGGGTACTCAGAGAAACAAGTGTGTATGATGAATCTTTCCGTTTTCTGATGTCCTCCTTGATTTCCTTTTTCAGAATGGTGCACTTTTCACTGTAGAGTTCTTTCACTTTCTTAGGATCATATCAAACTATTTAACTTTTTGATGCTATCATGAACAGTATTATTTGCTTTCTCAGTAAATTCATTGTCAATTCTAGGAGTCTGTGGGTTTTCTTTTGTTCTTGTAAATCATGTCACCTGTAAATAATATTTTTACTTCATTCTTTTCTGTATGTATCTCTTTTATTTCTTTCTCTTACCTGATTACTCTGGTGAATGTCTCGAGGATTCTGCTGAACAGGAGTGGAGATAATGGACATCCTTGTCTTTATCCCAGTTTTAGAGGGAGGGCACTCAGTTTTCTGACATTTAATATGATATGTGTAGATAAGTTATAAATGACCTTCATCATGTTGAGATAAAGACCTTCTATTCCTATTTTCTTAAAGGTGTTTTTCATGAATGGATACTGGATTTTGTCAAAAGTACTTTCTGCATTTGTTAAGATCATGTGATTTTTGTCTTTCCCTCTGTTTATGTGATGAATTACGTTTATAGATTTCAATATCTTGAGCCATCTTTGCATGTCTGGAATGAAGCCTAGCTGGTGATACTTTATGATTTTTTGATGATTTGTTGCATTCTTTTTGCCAGTATCTTGTTAAAGGTTTTCACATCTATATTCATTAGAAAAATTGGTCTATAATTCTCTCTCTCTTTTTTTCTTGGTTGGTCCTTAGCTGGTTTGGGGGTCAGTATATTATTAGCTTCTGAGAACAATTTTGAACGTACTCTTTCCCTCTGAATTTCATTAAAAAGTTTGAGAGTATTCATATTAGATCTTCCCTGAAGTTCTTACAGAATTCAACTGTGAATCCATTAGCTTCTGGCCTTTTCTTATTTGTTAATTTATTACTGCTTCAATTTTATTAACTGTTACTGTATTTTTGAGTCTTCTTAATTCAGTTTTGTCAGCTCATATGTATCTGGGAATCTGCATTTCTGCTGAGTTCTCCAATTGTTTGGCATATATGTTTCTGAAATAGGCACTAATGATTTTTGGATATCAGCAGTGTCTATTGTGATTTCATCTTTTTGCATTTTTAATTATACTTTCCTTCCTTATTTGGAAAGATTAGCTAAAGATTAGTCTATTGATTAGCTAAAGATTTGTCTATTTTATTTATTTGATCAAAGATCCAGCTCTTCAATTCACTAATTTTTTATTACTCTTTTAGTCTCCATTTCATTAATTTCTTTGCTGATCTTTAAAGTTTTCTTCCTTGTAAAATCTCTGGATTTGAACTGTTCTTTTTTGAAGACCTTAATGTGTATCATTAGGTTGTTTACTTGGTCTCATTCTATTTTTCTAATGTGGGCACTCACCATGATAAACTTTCCTGGTAAGACTGTTTGCACTGTGTTGTATAACTTCTGGCATTGCACTAGCATTTTCATATAATTCTAGAAACTGATTTATTCCTTAATTTCCTCTGTAGGTCATTTATTATTCAAAACTTTTTTGTTTTATTTCCATATGTTTGCATAGTTTCTGTGGTTTCTTTTGCTACTGATTTCCAGTTTTATTGCACTGTGATCTGATAATATGCATGGTAAAATTTCAATTATTTTCTGTTTTCTTAGGCATGGCTTAATAGCAAATGTGTGGTCTATTTTGGAGAAAATACAGTGTGTGGCTGAAAAGAATGTGTGCTCTCTTGTTGGGTGGGAAGATTCTGTATATAACAATTACATCCATTCATTTGAGGGTTTGGTTCAACTCTGATATTTCATTGTTGATTTTTTGGTTTAGTTGATCTGTCTCTTTGTGATAGTGGAGTACTGAGATCCCCTACTATAATTATATTGATGTTTATTTGGTTTTTATGTCCACTAGAATTTGTTTTTTGAAGGTGGATTCACCATGGTTTGGTGCATATAGGTTTATAACTTTTATCTATTCCTTGTAAAATAGTTCAATAAACAATATACAATGTCCTTTCTTGTCTCCTTTGGTCCTTTCTCTCGAACTCCACTTTCTCAGAAAATACAATAGCTATACCTGCTTGCTTTCAGGTTCTCATTGCATGGAATATTGTTTTCCACCTTTTGACTTTTTGTCTATGAATTATTTTCTGTGTTAAATGTATTCTTTGTATGCAGAATGCTATTGGATTTTGTTTTCTGATGCATTCTGCTAATCTGTGTCTTTCAGTTGGTGAGTTGCATCCTTTCAAATTGATAGTTAAAATGGATAAATATTGATTTATTCCTGTCTTTGTATAAATTTTTTTTTTTGTTCATTTGCTTTCTTTTACCTCTACTTTTACTTTGTAACCTCACCTGATACCTTCATTTTATTGGACCTTTTGGCATCATTATCATGAGTTTCTTTGTTTTTTTTTATCATGGAAGTATATTACTCATAAATTTTGAAAGGTAGTGTTGCAGTTAGAGCAGTCTGGGTTGGAAATAATTTTCTTTTTTTTTTTTTTTTTTTTTTTTGGTTTTTCTCCGGTACCAGGAACCAAACTCACGACCTTGCGCTTGCCAGGCAGGCACTTTTGTCACTGAGCTAAATCCCCAGCCCCAGAAATAATTTTCTTTAAGAGCTAGGAGCACCTCATTCCATGCTCTCCTAGTCTTTAAGGGTTATGTTAATAAATCTGTTGCAATTCTCATAGGTTTTCCTTTATAGGTGATTTATTGCTTTTCTCCAGTAGTCTTTAAAATGCTGATCTTGTGCTGTATTTCTGCTACTTTATTTATTCTGTGGTGTGGTGGTGTAGTGAGGGTTTATAAGGAAAATGATTTAATGCAGGACACATAGTTTATAGAATTAGCTAATGATATTCACCCAAAGAATCAAATGCAAAAGACTGTAGGAGGTCTGTCCACATACTAGAGATTCAAAGAATCCAACTGAGGGCTTGGATCCTGCAGCAATGTCCTGCATGAGTCGAGCTGAAGACCTAGAGCCCGTGGCTGTGTCCTTCATGAGACCAGCTGTAGGCCTAGAGCCCACAACGAAGTCTCATGCGATTCTGTATCAAGAATCTCCACTGGGCCGCACATATGGCTCAGCAGTACAGCTCCTGCCTAGCAAGCACAAGGTCCTGAGTTTGATTTCTGGTACATAAAAAATAAAAAACAAGAATCTCCACTGGGAAAGCCCAAAGGTCAGTGGTGGGAGATAGAAAGTCTGTGCAGGTGGGATGAAGGATCTGAGCCAGTAGGCTGAAGGATTTGCACTAGATCTAAGAAACAATGCTCAAAATAAGGACCAAAGCTCTCTCAAAGTGAACTGCAGCCATCCTCAGGGGCAGTGAGGACCTGAGCTCCCCTGACAATGAGAACAGCTGAGTTCATATCAGGAAAGCCACCATGACAAGTTTCTCCAGGAGAACCAATAGTGCACCATCTTGTCCTCTGTAAAGTTGGCAGAGGGAGCATGTACAAGTCACTGTAACAGAGAGGGAAATTTTATTGCAATGGGTGTAATGGGTGGAACTCTAAGGGTAGAGACTCTAAGTGTAGAAAGGCTGTATGCCAAGAGGCAAGGAGTTTGTGGTTACGTAGGGGTAGAGGTGCCAGACCATTATTGCATGGGAGGATTTGATTTTGTTGCACAAGAGGCTTTGCTCGAGTGGGCAGGACACCTTCAGACATTTGTAGATTAGCCTGTCAGGATGTAAATTAGATTACAGCTGTCTTGTCAGATGCAAATTAGATTACAGAGGTCAATCCGGGAGATAGAACTGGCTTTTTTTGTAGGTTTGTGGGGTGTTGGGGGGCTGGAATGGACTCCTAACACCATCCAATTGTCTTTTTTATGCTGTTAGCAACAGTCCTCAGGTGGGCCTTTCACACTGAGCACCATGATGATTCAGTTCAGCTGGGTGTTACAATCTTTTTTCTAATCATGGCTATGCAGGGTTCTATAAGCTTAACTTATCTGCATGTTAAATTCTTTTTCCTTGTCAGAAAAGTTTTCAGTTTTTACTCATGTGAACAGGATTTTTTCTGCCCTTTGTGCTGTCATCTGTTTTCTCCTAATTCTACTTACTCTTATATTAGCTCTTTTGGAGTTCTCTAAGAGCTGTTGTATCCATTGCTTATGTTCCGTTATTGCTTTCAAGGTATCTCTCATTAACTGATCATTGACCACAGCCCTGTCCTCTAGGGCTGATACTCTGTCTTCCCATTGGTCACTTCTGCTGCCCATGTTTTAATCACTTGGATTTCTGTTTGGAACTTTTTTACTAACTTCTATTCTTTTCTACTGGCTTCTGTTCTTTTTCTATTCATGTTTTGTCCTTCTAGCTCCTAACACTGTTTATCCATATCTTTTCTAGACTCACTGATCATGTTTCATTAGAGTCATTATCTGATTAGTTATATGTCCTTCAAATTTGCTAAGCACCTTAGCGAAATGTTTTACCTCCATCGATTCCTTTTCAGAACTATCTCCTGTACACTTATGATTTTTCCCCCTTCAAAGCCTGCTGAAGCAATCTAGGGGGAGTTGGAAGGTTTTAGAGATATTTTGTTGCTCTGTCTTTCCATGTTTTATTTTATTTTTTATTTTAAGGATAAAAAACTAGCCAAAGAGCAACAACAATGACAACAAAATCAAAACAACACAGAAATAACAAAATAATACACGACCTTAAAACAAAATGATAGGAATTAACAATGGTTGCTACATTACATACTGTTATCTTCAACAAAGTTGCTCAGTCCACCAGATGTAAGAATGTTGTTTGCTTTTCGTGCTGAGATTTCCAAGTTCTTTGACCCAGTGTCCTATAATCCAGGAGCAAGTCACAGTTTTGTTTATGATTCCCCTCTCCAGGGGGGCAATCCCGATATTGGCATAGAGAAAAAAAAATTGCCAGTAATGACTATGTTACCTTGGCTACAATAGTAAATTCAGCAACAGCAATGGCATCACATGTCAATTGCGTTTTGACAAAAGTTAGGAAACATTCACGTATAGCTCTTCACCAAAATAAAAAGGACTGTGATTTTAGTAAAGACATTTAGAGCACCCTTATATTGGCCTATAATAATTCAGACCACTAATTTCTGCTGGACGTAGGTAGCAGTCTGAGAACTCAAACAACCACTAGACTAAATGCCTTCTGGCTTAGGCTTCCCTCTCTGATAATCACTGCCACTGAACCTGGCCTTCCACAACATAATACAGGTTCCATGACTGTGGCCTGAGCCTGGACCTCCCAGGGGATCCCAGAACATCCTTATTTAATTCCCACTATCTCCAAATTCATCCCCCATGGCTGTCTTTCACCCAGTCACTATCATAGGGTGTCACTTCATTTCTGAAGCAAAACTCTCCTCTTGGTGTTCTTCTCCGCTTCAGTCAGGTTGGTGTGTTTGCTATCACCTCTATTGTCTTGTGTTATGGAAAACACAGGGTCTGGAGGTGGGATGTGTTGTCCATGGGTTCTCCTGCCTTTGCTGTGGGGTCAGGGTGAGCATCTGATGTCTGGGTGCAGGTCACACAGTTCTCAAAGGAATTTAGAATTAAGTGTATTGGAAGATATTTGGTATGAGTTTCTGAAGTTTCTCCCCCATTTTTTCAAACTTAGACTCTTCATAAAGTTTTATATTTCTTAAAACTTCATTTAATGGTCTTTTATAATTTTATTCTGATAAGTGCATTGTAGTGTTCTCTACTTATATTCTGGATGTTTTCGTATTTTAAAGTCATATTATGCTGCATGCATACTCATGTTTATAGCAGTTTTGTCCACAATATCTATGCTCTGGAAATATATTTGATGGAATGTTATCCCTAATGAAGAATAAAATCATATCATTAACAGGAAAATGGACAGAACTTGAGACCATAATCCTAGGTGAAATATGTCAGAAAAAGTTAAATATCACAGGATTTCTGTTATATGAGAAAGTAAAATATAAATAAGTGAATGAATAAAATAAAGAAGAAATGATAAGAAACAAGAACGCAGACTTGGAGATAAGGAAGGAAATCAGGGAGGGGGAGATGGAAAGGAGAGTAGGGTAAAGAAACTGAAATTGAACAAGATATGCAATATATGTGTGCTAATTCAAAAAATTAGACATCACTAATCTGCACTGAAAACATACAATAATTTTTAAGAAATAGAATAACTGAAAAAGTTTATCATCTTATTGTATAAAACATAGGAATAATGAAGTTATCAAGGTAACCTATAATTGAAGAGTTTTACTGAGGAAACGAATATTAGATAGTCAGAGAACATATATATTTTATAAAAAGCCAATCAGTCTGGGAAGGTGAAGAAGGTAAATTAATTAGTAGTACTTTAGGTCATGAAAATGCTAATGAAAAATTAACATTTCCCAAGCGTCCAACATTAAAGCCTACATGATCGTTAAAGATTCTGTTTCCTGTGAGGTGATTCTAATAATAGCTACCATTTGTTGATAACTACATATCAGGCATAATTCTCAGCACATTGCATGTATCGACTCATTTAATACTCGTAATAACTCTATGAGGTATGTATTGTTATTGTTATTACCATTTGGGGACAAGAAACTGAAGCACAGTAGGATTAAATAGTCAGCAGAAATTGTTAGGCCAGGATCCAACCTAAGCAGTTTAATTTTATAGCAAGTATTCTTGACTGCCATGCATAATGATTTTCCAAAGGGTAGAGTTATTTTTGGATCTAGACCAGGGTAACACTTCAGAGTCTGCATACACTACCATACTGGGCTGAAGCACACATTGTTATTTTAAAGAAGATTTCATTCTCCAAGTCAGACCTGTATTTATCCGCTCCAACCACCCAAGGAGCTCCAGGATTGTGGGATTTTTAAAACCCCTTCAAGTCTGTAAGCCTGACCATCTTTGTTACCAGAGGCATGAACGTCATGGAAAATTAAACTAAACAATAGGTTCAGGTGAATTGACATTGTATTTGCTTAGGTATCATAATCTGAAATATGTGACATTAAAAAGTCCTTAGTTTATGTCTGTGTGTTTATTAATATGTTTTCATTATTTTATTTTTAAAATAAAAAAATCCTTACTTTTCTATTTACTATACATGTGGTAGAAACCCTGAAAAAGTTAATATTGTAAATAAGGTTCCAATGAGAATGTTTAACAGTTAGAAGACTAATATATACACTGAAGGAAAGAACCTTCACTCTATCCACAGTTTGGCTGAAACCTTATTTCTGCACTTTTAAGCATTATTACCAATGTAGCAAATAGTTGTCAGTATATTTGTCTCGGACTTCTCAACTCCTCTTCATTTTAGGGTTGTCTGGCAACCTTCCCACTGCTTTCTCTTCACCCAATTTGTATTTGTTGCTGCCTGGTATCCTGACATTCATCATCTGTGCATCTCTGAAATGTACATCTATTTATTCTGTACACAATTGTATCTCCTCCCTCATCTACTAGAATGTACTGGTAGCTAAATTTTGCTTTTATAAAACTTTGCACTTACCTTAAACAATATTGGAAATGCAAAAAGATATGATATCTCTCAGCCGTTTTCATATCAAGATTTTCATAAAAAGGTAATATTTATATACTCTGGGATTACTTGATCGGATAGGTTATGTCAGAGAAAATAAAAAAAGATAATTTAGCTGCCCCAGGCCTTGCTTACCTGCCCCTGATACCTGAAAGAGTTGATACACATCATAGCCACTGTTTACTTCTGTACTTCCTGAAGACACTCATAGCAGGAAGGTTGTCTGTGGCCAGATGAATGAGGGGTCATAGTTCGACTTTATTCTGGCATAGCTCTGTGATCTTGATAATGACAATATCCAATATTCTGCTTTCCAAAGGGGAAAGGACACTTTTAACCTTGTCTCATTAATCTTGCATCTGCCTGCTCCTTTCCCAATTCTTTCCTAGGAGAGCATTCTAAGATGGTGAGCATTCTAAGCTGTTAATTGACTCATATCAATAGTAGTTAAGATTAAAAAGTACAGACTTATATGCTACTTTTTTTCTTTTAATCTAACTTTACCAAAAAGTCAGACTTAAACCTTAAAGCTTTCATAGGAGCTTCAAAGATGCAGACAAAAAACCAGTTCCCTTCCCTTTGAAATTTGCTTGAAAATGTATGTTGAAAGTTTTTAATAGATTATGTATTTGAATATCTACTACATTGCAAATATGGTTTAAATCATGGATGATATAAAAGATGAACAGAATTTAGCTTTCATTCTCAATGAAATTAGGGTTTTAAAATTGGACAAAGGATAAAAACAGTAATTGAAATTTTAGAAATATTGTGATGCAGGTGTGGGTATGAAACTAAGTTGGCTTTACTTAGATTTTCCAGACAGAAGCAATTGCAGAACCAACACAGGTTACCTAAAATATGCTTTTAATCCCATTCTTTTGCTACTTAACTTCTGTTCTGTTTTCCAGAATAGGGGATAATCCTGCTGTTCATTCTAAGATTTTGAAATGAAGCAAATTCTGTGAGCCTCTTCCCATGTTCTTCAGCACTTTGTGTCAGGCAGCCATTTAGGCTCTGCTGGTCCAGTGTCTTATTTGACCTGGGGTGTCCTCCAATGCTAGCTATTTGTTTCATGCTACACCTTGATGGCTAAGGAATACGGACCTTTTAGTCCAAGATTCTTCAACTTTTAGTGCTCTTGGATTCCCAGGGGAAGAAGGAAGATGTGATGTCCTTTCCCAGAGTGTCTCAATAACAACTCACTATTCCTGCCCTGGCTCTTGCCTCTAATGCCCACTTTAGGTAGTTGGCAGCATCATCTTGTCCCTTTGCTGGTCATTGTTTGTGCTGCATACTTTATACCTGTATTACAAAAGAGTTAATATTTGGCAAGTGATGCAAGGCTTGAGAACTCGTACAACTTTATGTTCTAAAGCTTAATTATCACAAATCAAGATGCTATGCTTTTCAAATGCCACTCAAAGATAGAAGGTAAGTTTCAGAGAAAAAAAATCTTATTTGATATTCAAATGTCTGTCCTAAACCTGGTATACATAGAGTCTAAATGAAAGGAGTTTCTACTGATTCCAAGGAATGACAACTCATATTAAGGTTGATAAACTTCTGAAACCTAGTGGAAAAGTCAGTACAAATGCCTTAGTGGACATCAAGGCTGGAGTGAGGTACAAGAGCACAATATTCAGGTGGAGAAATAAAAGTAAAACATAGAGACATGAACACTCCATTCAGAGAAGAAAACTTGCAGATGATCATATAAAAGAGTACTCATAGTGAATAATAATAAAAGAGACATAAATAAAAACAACCAAGAATTACTTGTCTATCAATTTAATATTTGCTGTACAGCTTGGCATTATTTGAAGCTATCCAGGTGCCATAAATCAGAAACTTCTATACACTGACGTTGAAATTAAACTCAATAAATTTAGCCGGTACAAAAAATGAATATACTTTTCAATCATTTTAATATAATATTTTCATTTTAAAATATTGGTAAGAAGAAAATGATATGTGAAAAATGTCTTTCCAAAATATACTTTTGTGTTTTGCAAGAATATCAGGAAAAAAAGAGACTATTGCATATAAAAATCAATTGTTTATATTGTTACATTAAAATCAATTATTTATACTTATATTAACTATAATTTGCTTTAGAAGAAACTGTTTAATTTATTATATATTATGTACATAAGCATAATATATACTATTTCATATTATGTGTCATATATACTAGTGCATATACATTTACTCAGGTATATGATGTATACCATGCATATACACAAAGGGTCAATTATCCTGAAATGATGCTATTTTCACCAATTCTCTTATTTTATCTTTACTTATTATTTCTACATTTCCACACTTTCTAAAATCATCAGACATTAGTTATATAATAGAAAATTCATCACAAAGAAAGAATAGTGGGCAAACAGAAAATGATGAGAAAACAGCAAGCAAAGGATTTATGTGTTGGAGCAGTTTAAATAAGAATCAATTCAGTTTAACTTTTCAAACATAATGACTTTTTTCAGAGTTATTTCAAGATTATAACTAATTTCCACTGCTATTTCAGTGGGAGTAAATCATGTAAAAAAGTACCTGAATCTCACCTTCAATTCATTCATTTTTAGGGTACTATTTTTTTAAAAAAATTTACTTTTATTCATACGTAGTTGCAGTACATAATGATTGCATACCTCAAGGGCAGTTGGTACATGTACATACACATCTTAATTCTTCTTAAAAATGTCCTTTCCCTCCTTCTTCCTTCCTCCATCTTTGTTTTATTTTTGTTATTAGGAAATGAACCTAGAACTTCACACATGTTAAGCTTGCTCTATACCATTGACACATATCTGTAGCCCCTAAAAACTTATTATTTCACTTAAGTGCTTTAGCATTACGTTGTAGGTGGTGATTCTTATTTCATTTTCGAAGGCTGTTATTTCCAGATTTTATGCATCAAATCACAGTGCATTTCCTTTGTCAATGTAAGGAATGGAATTTTTTGTTTTTGTTTTTGTTTTTTTCTGGTACTGTGAATCAAACTCAAGACCTTGCACTTGCTAGGCAGGTGTTGTGCCACTGAGCTAAAGCCCCAGCCCCCAAGGAATGGAATTTAAGTGAGGTTCGGCAGGGTAACATTTTATAGTCTGTCAACGGAAGTTGTCATATGACACACAGTCAAGAGGGGCAGATCACAAATTCATTGAGAAAAACAAAACTCAAAGAAAAAAACACCCTGAGTTAACTGCAATACATTCCTGCAAGAAATTAAATAATAACAAATGATGTTGAGGCTGCTGGGCAAAAGGAATCCTTCTACATTGTTGTTGGGAGTGTAAACTGGTGGAACCATTATGAGAATCAATATAGAGACTCCTCAAAAAACTAAAACTAGAAATTCCATTTGACCCAGTGATTTCTCTCCTAGATATCTTGCCAAAGGAGTTAAACACATCACATTGGTGTTATACATGTATAACAATGTTTAGTGCAGCACAGTTCATACTAACTAAATCTGATGGCCCATATTTCCTTCAGTGAATGAACAGATAAAGATCATTTGGTATTTATACAGAATTGATTACTACTCTGCCAGAATAAAGGAAAAACTTGTGTCATGTGCAGGAAAGTGAATTCACCCTGAGACCATAAGGTCAAGTGAAATAAAACCAACATGCAGTCTTAAATATGACATGGTTTCTTTGAGGAACTCAAATATGAGAAATATGAGAAACCCAAATTGTAAATGAATAGCAAAAAATAGATAAAAGGAGAAGTAGCAGAGGTAGGGTAATAGATTTTATTCAAATGGGAAGAGGCTTAACAGTGGGCAGAAGAGGGAAAGGGGGGGAGAGAAAAGGGAATCAAAAAAGAATCGTGGTATATTATACACTCGAGGGGTGTAATCATTATGGAATGCGAGGATACACTGACAAAACTAAAAACTGAAAGAATAAGTAAATAATAATGAGACACTTGACCAAGATCAATGAATTAATGAATCAATCAATCAATGTCACCTCCAAAAAAATGTATATAGGAAAAGAGAACATCATAGTAAAGATAAAAATCAAAACACAGATATCTGTTAATTATTTTGGCAAGGTATATAGCATAATATGTAAATTAAGGTAAGAATGAGGAATAAAGTGCCTAAGACCATTTTTCCTTTATTCTTTTATGGAATAACCAAAGTAACCATGCTGGAAACTTCTGAGTTATGGCCAGAAAGACAGGAATTCAAGTGATCCAATTATGCCCCTGCTGGATTAGAAGAAACAGAAAGTTAGCAAAGGCACAACAAGGAAATAGATGTACTTGCAGCTACCGTAAGCCAAATTACAAATAATCAGTGCTGGAACATTTGGACTCCATAAGCAAAAACAAAATTCAAAGTACATAAAATAGATTAAACATCAATGTAACATAAAAAAATTATTATTTCTTGAAAAAAGTAAGACAAAAACTTTTCAACCTTGGGTTAGGTAAAGATGTCCAAGATACGACACAAAAATATGTCATGAAGAAAATATTGAGAGCTCAAACTCCATTAAATTAACATTGTTATTCTTCAAAGGGTGCCTTTAAGAAAATAAATAAAACAAGATCCAGACTGTGGGAAAGTATTTGGAAAACACATCTTAAATGCATTAATGTTCAAAAGATATATGCAAGTCTTTTAATTTAATAATAAGAAAACAAATCTCAAATGTATTATTCAAAAATGAAAAAGCCAAATCTAAAATCTATAAACTAAATAATCTTATTTATATGAAATTCTTGGAAAATGATCAAAAGAATATTTGCCAGTTTCGGAGTTTGGGCAAAGGGAAGTGACTACTAAAGTATGTGAAGAAATTTCTTAATACAGAGTGGTGGATATAGTCCATATCTTGACAGGGTTTGATATAAAATTCAGCATCTGTATACCTAAAAGGGCTTACTTCCCTATGTAAATTAGGCATTCATAAGTCTGATTTGAACCAAATTTTTTGGAGAAAAATAAGGAGAAGCTCATGAAAATCAAGGGAAACAGCGTTTTGGAGTATGCTACATTTCTTGAAAACATCAGATCAAAGTTTTCATTCATTGAAAGCATGATATTCAAGCTGGGGCTGCACGTAAGTAATTGTATAGATAGATGATAGATAGATAGATAGATAGATAGATAGATAGATAGATAGATAATATACACGTATGTATCTATGGAGACAGAGTCAGAGATAAGGTGAGACAGAGAAAATTAGTTCTCTATAGAGTTCTAGTAATCTTGGTGAAACTCAAATTTTACTCTCAATATTCACTCCCCAGATTCAAGTTCAGCCCTATACAGGTAAGAGAATGATTTCTTGATATAGAGTTATAGAAAAGGGGTGAGATTCATATTGAACTTACTATAAGGGAATGATACATTAGTTGAATTTTAATTTCATTGTTATAGGCAAAGAAATAAGCAAAATTATGTACCTCAATATCTTTAATATTCTATCAGACTATCAGTTAAGAGTTTAGTGCACACACTACATATCCTCATCAGCATTTTTGAAAAGCAATTTAGTTACTTTTAAAAATAGGGAACGAAGCCATTAGTGAAAATGAAGCCTAAAGCCACATTTATTGCTGGCACCTCTCGGCTCCTATCCCCAGAGCATCCATAGAGAGACAAACAAACAAATTTGATGTCAGTGGTAAGCTCTTTCTCTGGGTGGTGGAGCTGGAGGGATCAATGAGATCAAGTTACAGATCCTTGTTCTTAGGTCATTACTTTAAGGATACAAAGAAAAAGCGAAATTAGTAGGGTATTTAAACTATTTCTTAAAAATTCTCTTGAGAGAGCAGCATGACCCCATTTTATGTCTCACTCCATGCCTTAAAGAAACAGAATGATCTTGGAACTATTCCTGAATTCTAATGAAGCTGCTCCAAAAGGTGCAGGAGAGATGGAAAGAGCAGCATTTCTTCCCTTTATGGAACTGATCCCAAAGACTTACTCTGATGGTGCTTTTGGTGAGTAGAAGCAACTTAGAGCAAATTACATCACCAGACAAATGAGGAATCAAACTATGCTTTTAGAGGCTAAAAGAAGTTTCTGTGTAAACACTTACCCTTTCATTTCCTTGGGACTTTTAAAATCATACACACCTTCCTGGTTTCCAGAGATACAAAGAGGGGTGTTGGAGGGAAATGGAAGTGGACAGAAATAATTATGATGTTTTATATACATGGACCAGCTCCCCACAATGAATGTAATCATTATATATTGCTAACATCTACTACTAAAAATATAAAAGTTAAAAAAGAACAAAATTTAATTCAAAAATATTGTTATTTTTTCTAGTCATCAAAATGTAGGTCATAGAATAATATGAATAGTATGTTCTTGTGTCAGGAATGTTTTATATATTTATTTAAATGCATATATTTATTGCATATGATTTTAAAACATTTATTTCTATATATATGATGTCTATATATTTTGTTATTAATAGTCTTAATTCTGGGTTATGGTAGTGTGGTCAGACAATTTTCTATCAGATTACAATAGTTGAGTTTTTGACATTGATTATATATTACTTTATAATAAAATATTTTAAATGAAAAAGTTCTTCTAGGATCTATTTCCCCCATGTACCATGACAAATTAACCCTCCAAATCCCTGTGAAACATCTAAATCCTTCTCTGTCTATATCTAAAGCAGCTGGAATTCATAATGCAGCATGGAGAATTGGACAGTTGCTAGAAAAGGAATTCAGAATCAGGAGTAGCTGGGATTATTCCAAAGTAATGGTAAAATTGAGAGTTCCAATTGAAATATTTGACAAACTGTTCAGTTATTCTCAGCTGAGAGATAGGAAAGAAAATGTCATTTACATGAAGAAGTAGGTGAGTCATTTTTAAGAAACAGGATATAATAGTAAAGTGCCCCAGAAAACATACTGAGTGAATAGAATCTTGGAAGAAAAACACAGTGGATGGAAGATTGTGAGATGATGCTTACTCAAGAAACATACCTTCTCTGTAACTTAAACACGTACGTCTATTTCAAACATAGCTATATGAAATAAAAAATAACTACTCTCAATTCTATAAGAAAATTCAAGGAATAAAACTATTCTTTTTATATCCTGCCAAGTAAGAGATTTGCCAATATTTGACAAGAAGGTCAAAATCTTTCAAAGTATCACAATGGGGCATAAACACGTTGAACTCCAAATATCTTAATGCCTAAGTATTCATTTTTAACTTAAATCTCTCTTTAAAGTATCACATTTTGATTCAGTTAAAATATTATCCTATTCTTTGGAGATAACAATATGCAATATGACAGCCATTGTCGAATTCCTACCATCTTGTGAATTTCCTACCATCTAATGAAGCACTGTATCATTTCTAATGTTTTTTATTACTTGTTATTCTCTTTAATTGATCAATCTTGCATTCTTACATCTGGTAATCTAAGCAACTCCGTTAAAGACAACAATATGTAATATAAGAATCATTGTTAATTCCTATCATCTCATTTTGAAATTCTGTATTGTTTTTATTGTTTTTATGATGTTTTGTTTTTGTCTTTGTTATTGATATATTTTTTCCTCAGGGCCAGGTATATAGCTCAGTGACACAGAACCTGCTTGCCAAGCACAAGGTCCTGAGTTCAATTCCTGCACCCCCCCCAAAAAAAACCAATTTTTTTTTCTCTTTAAAACAAATAATAATGCAATATCAGCTTCCCAACTAGACCATTTCATGTAACTTTGTATTATTTGAACATATATTTTATGTATTAGATTATTATATTAGTTTACAGGGAGTTCTATTTGTCTACATAAATTTTAAATTTTGGACTATATTGACATATAGAACCCATTTTTCTAATGTGTGTAGATTATTTCAACTCATGGAAAAAAGTTTTGAATAAAGCATGAGTGATATTTATTGCAATTTTATCATCAATATACTGTATTAATTATATCATCAGATGAGCTTTTCAACTTATCCAATCAAATTACTTCTATATCAGTCTTATTTAGACAATAAGCAGAAATGATTCAATCATTTTAAAAATGATTTTCAAAAACACAAAGTGTTGTAGTCACTGCCTGTTGCAACCTAGGCTTAGTAATGAAAGGACAATAAGACTTCAGGAAAAGCAGAAAGAAAAGAAAAATCTGTGAGCAAGTTTCCAGCAGTAAATAAAACCTGACAAAATTGGTAGTACAGGGAAATACAAGACCAGCCTAGCTAAGGCTTGTTGCTAGAAGCACTCAGCAGGAATCAACAATGTAAACTCCAAGAATAGGTCTCAGATTCCACTACAGTTCTCTGAAAGGTGTTGACCATGGGAAGCTACATCCATGTCTCAAGACACCAAGATCAATTGAGATGTGAAAAAGGGATAGTAGACATTATAATACCTGGGTATGCAGATTCCAAGATGTGAGACATAGCCAAACCCCAAATCTGCAGTCATGTTTTTGCTGAGTGTATTAGCAACTCTACAGAAAGCATAAGAAACTAAATATCCTTCAATACCATGGATCTGAAGGGAAATTGGCAATGCTAAACAAGGCTGCAATGTGTGTAAAATGGTACTATTTTGCCACTTGCACAATATCCACTATATTTATTCCTTTATCCTGGTCTTAGAACTTTTATTTCTCTAACTTAGCTATTCTGAATCTTTAAACAGAATGCAGAAAACGTTGACTTTCTTTATATTAATACTACAGAGATTTCAAGATCTGTTTCTCACACTATGCAGACGGCAAGTTCAGAACAAAGCACTTCATGGATGAATCAAAAAAAAACTCTCTACAATTAAACAATACCAAGAGAAGATGTCTTAAAACTGCAATGTCTATTATGGATGCAAAGAAGTAAGTTAGGAGTAAGAGTTAGTTTTGAGGTAGGGAGTCAATTATTTCAATAACAAAAATTAGAGCAATTCTTTCATCCTGTAAATTAACTGAGAGATGTTTGAATAAAAGTAGATGAGATGGAAAGCTTTTGTAATAACACTAGTGCTAGATGTGTGGTGTCGAGGAAGGAAGAAATGACTCCCAGGAAACAGATACGGGAGGTGGATAAGACACAATCATTTGTTTTAGGTGTCATGCATCAGGAAGGAATCTGTTTCTATGACTTCAGGACCCATTTTGGCTGTCAAGTTTTCAGCAGCAAGTAAAAATTCACAAGGTAGGGAAAAAAGGGAAGTATAAAACAAGCCTAGCTGAGGTTTGTTGCCGGAATCGTCCAGCAGGAATCAACTACACAAACCCCAAGAAAGAGTTTCCAACTTCATTTCTCCAAAGGGAAGTTTGAAAAACTTTAGAAATATCCAAGTATAAATTAGACAAGCGTTACGTCCACAAATAACTGCATGAGTTTATAACTAAGACTACTGAAAATATTTTGGCTAATGAATATGAAAAAGTTCACTTTGTAGATATTGATTCAAGTATTGAAAATGGATATACATAAATGAAGAAAGGGTGGAAAGAAGAAACTAGCAAAATACTTATGAGGTATTATATTTAAAGATTGTGAAGGAAAGATTTAACTTGAGTAATAAAGAAATATAAAAACAAAACATAGTGTAGCATAGTAGAAATCATGAATTGGGCTACTGATAAATGAACTAATTTCACTAATCACGGTTCCTAGATCTTTTTGAGTAGCATAAATTAAATGAGGAGTAATATACTGAAAGTACAACTAAAAGTCCACCTTGAGAAGCACTACTCCCTGAATTTTAACATGAGGAAAAGGAGGCTAGCTAAGAACACAGAGAGGTATTCCGACTTAGTGGTGGAAGGTTGAAAAAGTTCCAAAACGCAGGTTTTTATTTTCTATGGGAATGAGACTTCTGAAACCCTGGTGAGTATGGCAAAGTAGAAGAGTTTGGGAACCTAAGTGGAATGAAAAGACCTGAAGTAGGGGCTGGGGATTTAGCTCAGCGGCAAAGCGCCTGCCTGGCAAGCGCAAAGTCGTGAGTTCAGTTCCCGGTACCGGAGAAAAACAAAACAAAAACAAAAAAAAAAAAAGAAAAGAAAAGACCTGAAGGTGTTATGGTGAAATATAGGCCATGTAGCTACCTGTCAACTAGAATAGGGGACTATCTTTTAAAAGTTTAAGCATTATTTCTGTTCAGGAACACAAATGAATGCAGTATTCTTCCAATCTGTGTGATTTCCTGCAATGATGATTACTGGCCGTTGGTGAAAATGTCCAGCCAGGCTGGGTTCATCATAATAGAGCAAACAATTCAGATATATGAGTGAATAAGATAATGCAATAAACAACTGAAGCTGAATATACAAGGAAGTGAAGACAGGAAGCAACTAATGTGAATGAAAAAGTAATTAGGTTAGTCATTAGTGGTTGATTAATGCACTAGAACTCCTAATGAGAATGGAAAAGAAAAGTTGTGGAAATGATTGAACAAGATGTCAGAAAAAGTGGAAACTGTCAGTTGGAGAATGGAATACTGCAATAAATGATTTGGGAAATGGGAGATTACAGCAACTTCAAAGCCAAAAGTGTAACAGTTTGATTAGGGGGCAAGTATTGTAGATGTGATTTGCACTGAGATTCAGGAGGGCTGAAGACGTCTAGAACAGGCACCAAAGTCTGAGCTGAGTGAATAAGTACTATCCAGAAGGAAGCGTGTGGGCCACTTTAGTTAGAGTAACAAACAAAGTCACAAGCTCATGGGGAAGAATAAGTCAGAAAATGAATTACTGTAGTTGAAATTATTTACCTCAGGGGACTTTGGAGGAAGTATGTTTCATAGGAGTGTAAGTTGGAGAAAATAAGGAAATGTAATGGTTAAAAACTGAAGTTTACATCAAAGACTTAGATCACTGAGCTGTAATCATAGCAAGTAGAAGAATGTTCACGCTAAACAATTGGGGTCTAATTTGCTGCATTTATCCAGTGTTGGCTTCAGCTTTCTGAAACAGCTGTAGGATTTACTGGGTGACATCTGTTATCAGTGTCATCTGCTGTCAGTGTCTTGCATTTTCTAAACGTATTCATGAGTGTAATTTCTACATCTCTTCTAGTTTACCTTTCTATCAGGGATTCATTTCAGTTTCTTGTTTATTAATATTTCCCTTTCTTTCTTGCAAGCATACACACTCATTTATCTTTGTGATCATTCCATTGTTTTTGAAGGTGCCAGATGTGGCAGAGATTTCACCATGAATGCAGTTTATTATCTTGGAATGAAAAATCTTGAGAAAAAAATATATATCTGGAAATGAAGCATTCAACTTGATGAGTATATAGCTTTGTTGATACAATCTTTAATCACAATAAAAGATAAAGAAATTATATTGTTCAATTAAAATCACTTAGGTATTTGTTTGGTTTCTCTATCATATTACTTCCAATTTTCTACAATGGAAAGCACAGTATACATTTATTGCTTCGAATAAATGTAGCTAATAATTGTATAATTCTATGAGCAAATTAGATCATCTTGAGAGATTTGCTTGTCCTTTCAATTATGCATAGGATGTCTCTCCAAGTACATTTGATTTGATATAATATCTAGCATTTCACCCCATATATAAAAAGGAACCTAAATCTCAGGAAGGAAATAACTTAGTGAAAACATGAGTAGTTAAAAATTAAGCTACAGGGGAAAAATGAAGGCAGTGCCAGCAGGAAGAGTGTAAGCCTACACCCAGGGCATCCTCCGTTGTCCCTAGAAGGGCAGTCCCAGTGGAAAGGGTGAAGGTGGTGCCAGCGGAAGGAGGATAAGCCCATGACCCGTGTCTCCTCCATTACCCTGGGATGGCAGTTCTGGAGGGAAGAATGAAGGCAGTGCCAGTGGGAAGAGTGTGATCCCACACCTTGTACCTCCTCCATTACCCCAGAACAGTGGTTCCAGTGGGGAAAGCAAAGTGGTGCCTGGGAGAATAGTGAGGTCGGTATCAGTGAGAGGAGTGCATGTCCATGCCCAGTGCTTCCTCATTATCCTGGAACTGCAGCGCCAGTGAAAGTAGTACAGATTGATGCTCCTTTCTTCCTCCATTGCCTCGAGACTGTGGTGCTGGCAAGAGGAGACATCCAGAGGAGCAGACATCTCCAAGGAAAGCTGAACCATCACTGACTAAGGCTTTCTAACATTAGAAGGCTGAAAGCATCAACATAGAAACCAAAATAAAGCAGAAAATAGAAAATGACAAGACAAAGAAGCAAAAGACAATCCCAAACTCCCAGCTCACCTAGGACAAGTCCAGAACACAAAGAAATAGAGGAAATTGGAAGCCACCCAATGGGACTGTCTAAAATGATGGCAGCAGAAATGAAGAAAATGGAAGAGGCATTAGAAAAAGTAATCTCTACGGTGCAGAAAGAAATCATTATCAAAATAAAAGCATATATAGATAAACAAATAGAGGAGCTCAGAAAAATGGTGGAAACCATGAATGAAAAGCATAGACAAGAAATGGAATCAATAGTGTGTGGGCTCGGGCTGGGCTGAACCCCACGCAACATCAGGAAGCCCGGAGAATCACAGCTTTGTATCCCTGACCCTCGTGCAAGGCAGGCGAAACCTCAGGAACCCTCTGGGGCCTAGGAGGCTCTCCACCACACCCATAGTGTGTTGCCCCAGGCTGGGCTAAACCCTGGACATCTTCAGGAAGTTGGGCTCTGCCTCCCTGACCAGCATGCAAGGCAAGCGAAATCTCAGGCACCCTCTGGGGCCTTGGTGGCTACCCACCACACCCACAGTGTGTCTTCCAGGGCTGGGCTGAATGTCAGTCACCTTTAGGAATCTGGTGAGCTACTCTGGTGCCTTCCCCAGTAGGGTGTGAGGCACGAGGATCCCTGGACAACTTCCGGGGCCTTTGTGGTTACTGCCAGAACAACTCACACCTCCCTGGTAGCTCAGCTGAAACCTGAACATAGTTAGCAGCCTTGGGGAGCTCACCCTCACTCCTCCCCTTCCAGCGTGGGAAGCAGGCTCTGTCCTGGGCAATATCTGAAGCCTCGGTGAACTCTACTTGAATCCCTCCCTACTCTTCTGGAAGCTGGACAAAACCCCAGACAGTCTCAGGAATGCAAGTGAGCCTCCCCCGCCCTTCCCACACACTCCTGAGAGTGAATTGAATGCAAGAAATGTCGGGAGCATCTGGAACCCCAAGTTGACACCACTCACCAGCACAGGAGCTACACTGAGCACTGGGGATAGTCAAACTCTTCTCCTGCCACTCACATGCAATCAGGACAGTAAGACTGCACTACAGGGAGTCTCTGGTTCTTCAAAAATGACAAAACACAGGAACAAAATGCAACGCCAGACCTCCACACCACCCAAAACAAGTCCAGGAAGCAAGAACACAGAAGACCCTGGAAATCATACACCTGAAATTTCTGAAATGAAAACAAGTGAAGTAAACAAACAACTCTGTCAGGCCATAGAAGACATCAGATCAGAAATAATGTGTCAGGTGAGAAAAGAAATGACAATAATAGTGAAAGAAATGTTCAGCATATCCAAAGATGACAGAGACAAGAAAATAGAAAAGCACAGACAACTCAATGAAACCTTCAGGGAACAATATAGAAAAGAACTAGAAGGTATGAAGTAGATACAAACAGATATCCAGGAACTTAAAGATTCCATTGAAAGCTTGCAAAACCACCTGAATGAAGCTGAAGATAGACTCTCAGACCTTGGAGATAGCATTGCCACTAATGTACGTGAAAGGAGGGATCTCTTAAAAACAACAAGGAACCAGGAAATAACAATTCAATAACTGCAAGACTAAGCACAGAGAAACAATGTCAGATTTATAGATAGTAATGAAACATCAGGTGTCAACACAAACAACATAAAAAGACTATTGGCAGAAATAATAACAGAGAATTTCCCAGGCATGGTAAAAGAATCAGACATCAGATAAATGAAGCATACAGAGCTCCAGTTAATCATAACCAAAATAAATCCACACCCAGACATATAGTGA